>NW_027516723.1:0-54111 GCF_048772815.1 Callospermophilus lateralis
GCCTAACCCATAAACCTAAATTCAACCCCAAACGAATGCTTCGACCTAGGAGAAACGAAACTTGGGCATCCAAGGTTGACTTGTATACTGCTCATTACTTGAAAGTATCATGAAGGTCGGAAGAAAAAATATATGTTGTGATTTCAGGAGACTGTAGTTTTTTGGCAGCCTAACAACGCCTTTCATTGAGTGAGTTATTCGCCAGTCTCTGCTTAAGGCTACATCAAGAGGAAACAAACCTTAGAGATAGAACGTAGAACTATTGTAGAAGTTCAAGAGCTAGCACAAACCGTGTTTGATTTAGAGTTCTAACTGCATCTGTCATATAGGAGAAAACGCAGTGAAACCTAAAAATTCAAACTGTTCCTGCAAACGAATGCTTCGACCTAGGAGAACGAAACTTGGGCATCCAAGTTTGACTGGTGTACTGCTCATTACTTGAAAGTATCATGAAGTTCGGAAGAAAAAATATATGTTGTGATTTCAGGAGACTGTAGTTTTTTGGCAGCCTAACAACGCCTTTCATTGAGTGAGTTATTCGCCAGTCTCTGCTTAATGCTACACCAAGAGGAAACAAACCTTAGAGATAGAACATAGAACTATTGTATTGTGTCAAGTTTCAAGAAGCTAGCACAAACCGTGTTTGATTTAGAGTTCTAACTGCATCTGTCAATATAGGAGAAAACGCAGTGAAACCTAAAAATTCAAACTGTTCCTGCAAACGAATGCTTCGACCTAGGAGAACGAAACTTGGGCATCCAAGTTGACTGGTGTACTGCTCATTACTTGAAAGTATCATGAAGGTCGGAAGAAAAAATATATGTTGTGATTTCAGGAGACTGTAGTTTTTTTGGCAGCTAACAACGCCTTTCATTGAGTGAGTTATTCGCCAGTCTCTGCTTAAGGCTACATCAAGAGGAAACAAACCTTAGAGATAGAACGTAGAACTATTGTATTGTGTCAAGTTTCAAGAAGCTAGCCCAAACCGTGTTTGATTTAGAGTTCTAACTGCATCTGTCAATATAGGAAAAAACGCAGTGAAACCTAAAAATTCAAACTGTTCCTGCAAAGGAATTTTTCGACCTAGGAGAACGAAACTTGGACATCCAAGTTTGACTGGTGTACTGCTCATTACTTGAAAGTATCATGAAGGTCGGAAGAAAAAATATATGTTGTGATTTCAGGAGACTGTAGTTTTTGGCAGCCTAACAACGCCTTTCATTGAGTGAGTTATTCGCCAGTCTCTGCTTAAGGCTACATCAAGAGGAAACAAACCTTAGAGATAGAACGTAGAACTATTGTATTGTGTCAAGTTTCAAGAAGCTAGCACAAACCGTGTTTGATTTAGAGTTCTAACTGCATCTGTCAATATAGGAGAAAACGCATTGAAACCTAAAAATTCAAACTGTTCCTGCAAAGGAATGCTTCGACCTAGGAGAACCAAACTTGGGCATCCAAGTTTGACTGGTGTACTGCTCATTACTTGAAAGTATCATGAAGGTCGGAAGAAAAATATATGTTGTGATTTCAGGAGACTGTAGTTTTTGGCAGCCTAACAACGCCTTTCATTGAGTGAGTTATTCGCCAGTCTCTGCTTAAGGCTACATCAAGAGGAAACAAACCTTAGAGATAGAACGTAGAACTATTGTATTGTGTCAAGTTTCAAGAAGCTAGCACAAACTGTGTTTGATTTAGAGTTCTAACTGCATCTGTCAATATAGGAGAAAACGCAGTGAAACCTAAAAATTCAAACTGTTCCTGCAAACGAATGCTTCGACCTAGGAGAACGAAACTTGGGCATCCAAGTTTGACTGGTGTACTGCTCATTACTTGAAAGTATCATGAAGTTCGGAAGAAAAAATATATGTTGTGATTTCAGGAGACTGTAGTTTTTGGCAGCCTAACAACGCCTTTCATTGAGTGAGTTATTCGCCAGTCTCTGCTTAAGGCTACATCAAGAGGAAACAAACCTTAGAGATAGAACGTAGAACTATTGTATTGTGTCAAGTTTCAAGAAGCTAGCACAAACCGTGTTTGATTTAGAGTTCTAACTGCATCTGTCAATATAGGAGAAAACGCAGTGAAACCTAAAAATTCAAACTGTTCCTGCAAACGAATGCTTCGACCTAGGAGAACGAAAGTTGGGCTTCCAGTTTGACTGGTGTACTGCTCATTACTTGAAAGTATCATGAAGGTCGGAAGAAAAAATATATGTTGTGATTTCAGGAGACTGTAGTTTTTTGGCAGCCTAACAACGCCTTTCATTGAGTGAGTTATTCGCCAGTCTCTGCTTAAGGCTACATCAAGAGGAAACAAACCTTAGAGATAGAACGTAGAACTATTGTATTGTGTCAAGTTTCAAGAAGCTAGCACAAACCGTGTTTGATTTAGAGTTCTAACTGCATCTGTCAATATAGGAGAAACGCAGTGAAACCTAAAAATTCAAACTGTTCCTGCAAACGAATGCTTCGACCTAGGAGAACGAAAGTTGGGCTTCCAAGTTTGACTGGTGTACTGCTCATTACTTGAAAGTATCATGAAGGTCGGAAGAAAAAATATATGTTGTGATTTCAGGAGACTGTAGTTTTTGGCAGCCTAACAACGCCTTTCATTGAGTGAGTTATTCGCCAGTCTCTGCTTAAGGCTACATCAAGAGGAAACAAACCTTAGAGATAGAACGTAGAACTATTGTATTGTGTCAAGTTTCAGAAGCTAGCACAAACCGTGTTTGATTTAGAGTTCTAACTGCATCTGTCAATATAGGAGAAAACGCAGTGAACCTAAAAATTCAAACTGTTCCTGCAAACGAATGCTTCGACCTAGGAGAACGAAACTTGGGCATCCAAGTTTGACTGGTGTACTGCTCATTACTTGAAAGTATCATGAAGTTCGGAAGAAAAATATATGTTGTGATTTCAGGAGACTGTAGTTTTTGCAGCCTAACAACGCTTTCATTGAGTGAGTTATTCGCCAGTCTCTGCTTATGCTACACCAAGAGGAAACAAACCTTAGAGATAGAACTTAGAACTATTGTATTGTGTCAAGTTTCAAGAGCTAGCACAAAACCGTGTTTGATTTAGAGTTCTAACTGCATCTGTCAATATAGGAGAAAACGCAGTGAAACCTAAAAATTCAAACTGTTCCTGCAAACGAATGCTTCGACCTAGGAGAACGAAACTTGGGCATCCAAGTTTGACTGGTGTACTGCTCATTACTTGAAAGTATCATGTAGGTCGGAAGAAAAAAATATATGTTGTGATTTCAGGAGACTGTAGTTTTTTGGCAGCCTAACAACGCCTTTCATTGAGTGAGTTATTCGCCAGTCTCTGCTTAAGGCTACATCAAGAGGAAACAAACCTTAGAGATAGAACGTAGAACTATTGTATTGTGTCAAGTTTGAAGAGCTAACCCAAACCGTGTTTGATTTAGAGTTCTAACTGCATCTGTCAATATAGGAGAAAACGCAGTGAAACCTAAAAATTCAAACTGTTCTGCAAACGAATGCTTCGACCTAGGAGAACGAAACTTGGGCATCCAAGGTTGACTTGTGTACTGCTCATTACTTGGAAAGTATCATGAAGGTCGAAAGAAAAAATATATGTTGTGATTTCAGGAGACTGTAGTTTTTGGCAGCCTAACAACGCCTTTCATTGAGTGAGTTATTCGCCAGTCTCTGCTTAAGGCTACATCAAGAGGAAACAAACCTTAGAGATAGAACGTAGAACTATTGTATTGTGTCAAGTTTCAAGAAGCTAGCACAACCGTGTTTGATTTAGAGTTCTAACTGCATCTGTCAATATAGGAGAAACGCAGTGAAACCTAAAAATTCAAACTGTTCCTGCAAACGAATGCTTCGACTAGGAGAACGAAACTTGGGCATCCAAGTTTGACTGTGTACTGCTCATTACTTGAAAGTATCATGAAGTTCAGAAGAAAAATATATGTTGTGATTTCAGGAGACTGTAGTTTTTTGGCAGCCTAACAACGCCTTTCATTGAGTGAGTTATTCGCCAGTCTCTGCTTAATGCTACACCAAGAGGAAACAAACCTTAGAGATAGAACATAGAACTATTGTATTGTGTCAAGTTTCAAGAAGCTAGCACAAACCGTGTTTGATTTAGAGTTCTAACTGCATCTGTCAATATAGGAGAAAACGCAGTGAAACCTAAAAATTCAAACTGTTCCTGCAAACGAATGCTTCGACCTAGGAGAACGAAACTTGGGCATCCAAGTTTGACTGGTGTACTGCTCATTACTTGAAAGTATCATGAAGGTCGGAAGAAAAAATATATGTTGTTATTTCAGGAGACTGTAGTTTTTTGGCAGCCTAACAACGCCTTTCATTGAGTGAGTTATTCGCCAGTCTCTGCTTAAGGCTACATCAAGAGGAAACAAACCTTAGAGATAGAACGTAGAACTATTGTATTGTGTCAAGTTTCAAGAAGCTAGCCCAAACCGTGTTTGATTTAGAGTTCTACTGCATCTGTCAATATAGGAAAAAACGCAGTGAAACCTAAAAATTCAAACTGTTCCTGCAAAGGAATTTTTCGACCTAGGAGAACGAAACTTGGACATCCAAGTTGACTGGTGTACTGCTCATTACTTGAAAGTATCATGATGGTCGGAAGAAAAAATATATGTTGTGATTTCAGGAGACTGTAGTTTTTTGGCAGCCTAACACGCCTTTCATTGAGTGAGTTATTCGCCAGTCTCTGCTTAAGGCTACATCAAGAGGAAACAAACCTTAGAGATAGAACGTAGAACTATTGTATTGTGTCAAGTTTCAAGAAGCTAGCACAAACCGTGTTTGATTTAGAGTTCTAACTGCATCTGTCAATATAGGAGAAAACGCAGTGAAACCTAAAAATTCAAACTGTTCCTGCAAACGAATGGTTCGACCAAGGAGAACGAAAGTTGGGCTTCCAAGTTTGACTGGTGTACTGCTCATTACTTGAAAGTATCATGAAGGTCGGAAGAAAAATATATGTTGTGATTTCAGGAGACTGTAGTTTTTTGGCAGCCTAACAACGCCTTTCATTGAGTGAGTTATTCGCCAGTCTCTGCTTAAGGCTACATCAAGAGGAAACAAACCTTAGAGATAGAACGTAGAACTATTGTATTGTGTCAAGTTTCAAGAAGCTAGCACAAACCGTGTTTGATTTAGAGTTCTAACTGCATCTGTCAATATAGGAGAAACGCAGTGAACCTAAAAATTCAAACTGTTCCTGCAAACGAATGCTTCGACCTAGGAGAACGAAACTTGGGCATCCAAGTTTGACTGGTGTACTGCTCATTACTTGAAAGTATCATGAAGTTCGGAAGAAAAAATATATGTTGTGATTTCAGGAGACTGTAGTTTTTTGGCAGCCTAACAACGCCTTTCATTGAGTGAGTTATCGCCAGTCTCTGCTTAATGCTACACCAAGAGGAAACAAACCTTAGAGATAGAACTTAGAACTATTGTATTGTGTCAAGTTCAAGAAGCTAGCACAAACCGTGTTTGATTTAGAGTTCTAACTGCATCTGTCAATATAGGAGAAAACGCAGTGAAACCTAAAATTCAAACTGTTCCTGCAAACGAATGCTTCGACCTAGGAGAACGAACTTGGGCATCCAAGTTTGACTGGTGTACTGCTCATTACTTGAAAGTATCATGTAGGTCGGAAAAAAGATATATGTTGTGATTTCAGGAGACTGTAGTTTTTGGCAGTCTAACAACGCCTTTCATTTAGTGAGTTATTCGCCAGTCTCTGCTTAAGGCTACATCAAGAGGAAACAAACCTTAGAGATAGAACGTAGAACTATTGTATTGTGTCAAGTTTGAAGAAGCTAACCCAAACCGTGTTTGATTTAGAGTTCTAACTGCATCTGTCATATAGGAGAAAACGCAGTGAAACCTAAAAATTCAAACTGTTCCTGCAAACGAATGCTTCGACCTAGGAGAACGAAACTTGGGCATCCAAGTTTGACTTGTGTACTGCTCATTACTTGAAAGTATCATGAAGGTCGGAAGAAAAATATATGTTGTGATTTCAGGAGACTGTAGTTTTTTGGCAGCCTAACAACGCCTTTCATTGAGTGAGTATTCGCCAGTCTCTGCTTAAGGCTACATCAAGAGGAAACAAACCTTAGAGATAGAACGTAGAACTATTGTATTGTGTCAAGTTTCAAGAAGCTAGCACAAACCGTGTTTGATTTAGAGTTCTAACTGCATCTGTCAATATAGGAGAAAACGCAGTGAAACCTAAAAATTCAAACTGTTCCTGCAAACGAATGCTTCGACCTAGGAGAACGAAACTTGGGCATCCAAGTTTGACTGGTGTACTGCTCATTACTTGAAAGTATCATGAAGTTCGGAAGAAAAAATATATGTTGTGATTTCAGGAGACTGTAGTTTTTGGCAGCCTAACAACGCCTTTCATTGAGTGAGTTATTCGCCAGTCTCTGCTTAATGCTACACCAAGAGGAAACAAACCTTAGAGATAGAACTTAGAACTATTGTATTGTGTCAAGTTTCAAGAAGCTAGCACAAACCGTGTTTGATTTAGAGTTCTAACTGCATCTGTCAATATAGGAGAAAACGCAGTGAAACCTAAAAATTCAAACTGTTCCTGCAAACGAATGCTTCGACCTAGGAGAACGAAACTTGGGCATCCAAGTTTGACTGGTGTACTGCTCATTACTTGAAAGTATCATGAAGGTCGGAAGAAAAAATATATGTTGTGATTTCAGGAGACTGTAGTTTTTTGGCAGCCTAACAACGCCTTTCATTGAGTGAGTTATTCGCCAGTCTCTGCTTAAGGCTACATCAAGAGGAAACAAACCTTAGAGATAGAACGTAGAACTATTGTATTGTGTCAAGTTTCAAGAAGCTAGCCAAACCGTGTTTGATTTAGAGTTCTAACTGCATCTGTCAATATAGAAAAAACGCAGTGAACCTAAAAATTCAAACTGTTCCTGCAAAGAATTTCGACCTAGGAGAACGAAACTTGGGCATCCAAGTTTGACTGGTGTACTGCTCATTACTTGAAAGTATCATGAAGGTCGGAAGAAAAAATATATGTTGTGATTTCAGGAGACTGTAGTTTTTTGGCAGCCTAACAACGCCTTTCATTGAGTGAGTTATTCCCCAGTCTCTGCTTAAGGCTACATCAAGAGGAAACAAACCTTAGAGATAGAACGTAGAACTATTGTATTGTGTCAAGTTTCAAGAAGCTAGCACAAACCGTGTTTGATTTAGAGTTCTAACTGCATCTGTCAATATAGGAGAAAACGCAGTGAAACCTAAAAATTCAACTGTTCCTGCAAACGAATGCTTCGACCTAGGAGAACGAAACTTGGGCATCCAAGTTTGACTGGTGTACTGCTCATTACTTGAAAGTATCATGAAGGTCGGAAGAAAAAATATATGTTGTGATTCAGGAGACTGTAGTTTTTTGGCAGCCTAACAACGCCTTTCATTGAGTGAGTTATTCGCCAGTCTCTGCTTAAGGCTACATCAAGAGGAAACAAACCTTAGAGATAGAACGTAGAACTATTGTATTGTGTCAAGTTTCAAGAAGCTAGCACAAACTGTGTTTGATTAGAGTTCTAACTGCATCTGTCAATATAGGAGAAAACGCAGTGAAACCTAAAAATTCAAACTGTTCCTGCAAACGAATGCTTCGACCTAGGAGAACGAAACTTGGGCATCCAAGTTTGACTGGTGTACTGCTCATTACTTGAAAGTATCATGAAGTTCGGAAGAAAAAATATATGTTGTGATTTCAGGAGACTGTAGTTTTTTGGCAGCCTAACAACGCCTTTCATTGAGTGAGTTATTCGCCAGTCTCTGCTTAAGGCTACATCAAGAGGAAACAAACCTTAGAGATAGAACGTAGAACTATTGTATTTGTCAAGTTTCAAGAAGCTAGCACAAACCGTGTTTGATTTAGAGTTCTAACTGCATCTGTCAATATAGGAGAAAACGCAGTGAAACCTAAAAATTCAAACTGTTCCTGCAAACGAATGCTTCGACCTAGGAGAACGAAAGTTGGGCTTCCAAGTTTGACTGGTGTACTGCTCATTACTTGAAAGTATCATGAAGGTCGGAAGAAAAAATATATGTTGTGATTTCAGGAGACTGTAGTTTTTTGGCAGCCTAACAACGCCTTTCATTGAGTGAGTTATTCGCCAGTCTCTGCTTAAGGCTACATCAAGAGGAAACAAACCTTAGAGATAGAACGTAGAACTATTGTATTGTGTCAAGTTTCAAGAAGCTAGCACAAACCGTGTTTGATTAGAGTTCTAACTGCATCTGTCAATATAGGAGAAAACGCAGTGAAACCTAAAATTCAAACTGTTCCTGCAAACGAATGCTTCGACCTAGGAGAACGAAAGTTGGCTTCCAAGTTTGACTGGTGTACTGCTCATTACTTGAAAGTATCATGAAGTCGGAAGAAAAAATATATGTTGTGATTTCAGGAGACTGTAGTTTTTGGCAGCCTAACAACGCCTTTCATTGAGTGAGTTATTCGCCAGTCTCTGCTTAAGGCTACATCAAGAGGAAACAAACCTTAGAGATAGAACGTAGAACTATTGTATTGTGTCAAGTTTCAGAAGCTAGCACAAACCGTGTTTTATTTAGAGTTCTAACTGCATCTGTCAATATAGGAGAAACGCAGTGAAACCTAAAATTCAAACTGTTCCTGCAAACGAATGCTTCGACCTAGGAGAACGAAACTTGGGCATCCAAGTTTGACTGGTGTACTGCTCATTACTTGATAGTATCATGAAGTTCGGAAGAAAATATATGTTGTGATTTCAGGAGACTGTAGTTTTTTGGCAGCCTAACAACGCCTTTCATTGAGTGAGTTATTCGCCAGTCTCTGCTTAATGCTACACCAAGAGGAAACAAACCTTAGAGATAGAACTTAGAACTATTGTATTGTGTCAAGTTTCAAGAAGCTAGCACAAACCGTGTTTGATTTAGCGTTCTAACTGCATCTGTCAATATAGGAGAAAACGCAGTGAAACCTAAAAATTCAAACTGTTCCTGCAAACGAATGCTTCGACCTAGGAGAACGAAACTTGGGCATCCAAGTTTGACTGGTGTACTGCTCATTACTTGAAAGTATCATGTAGGTCGGAAAAAAAAATATATGTTGTGATTTCAGGAGACTGTAGTTTTTTGGCAGCCTAACAACGCCTTTCATTGAGTGAGTTATTCGCCAGTCTCTGCTTAAGGCTACATCAAGAGGAAACAAACCTTAGAGATAGAACGTAGAACTATTGTATTGTGTCAAGTTTGAAGAAGCTAACCCAAACCGTGTTTGATTTAGAGTTCTAACTGCATCTGTCAATATAGGAGAAAACGCAGTGAAACCTAAAAATTCAAACTGTTCCTGCAAACGAATGCTTCGACCTAGGAGAACGAAACTTGGGCGTCCAAGTTTGACTGGTGTACTGCTCATTACTTGAAAGTATCATGTAGGTCGGAAGAAAAAATATATGTTGTGATTTCAGGAGACTGTAGTTTTTTGGCAGCCTAACAACGCCTTTCATTGAGTGAGTTATTCGCCAGTCTCTGCTTAAGGCTACATCAAGAGGAAACAAACCTTAGAGATAGAACTTAGAACTATTGTATTGTGTCAAGTTTCAAGAAGCTAGCCCAAACCGTGTTTGATTTAGAGTTCTAACTGCATCTGTCAATATAGGAGAAAACGCAGTGAAACCTAAAAATTCAAACTGTTCCTGCAAAGGAATGCTTCGACCTAGGAGAACGAAACTTGGGCGTCCAAGTTTGACTGGTGTACTGCTCATTACTTGAAAGTATCATGAAGGTCGGAAAAAAATATATGTTGTGATTTCAGGAGACTGTAGTTTTTTGGCAGCCTAACAACGCCTTTCATTGAGTGAGTTATTCGCCAGTCTCTGCTTAAGGCTACATCAAGAGGAAACAAACCTTAGAGATAGAACGTAGAACTATTGTATTGTGTCAAGTTTCAAGAAGCTAGCCCAAACCGTGTTTGATTTAGAGTTCTAACTGCATCTGTCAATATAGGAGAAAACGCAGTGAAACCTAAAAATTCAAACTGTTCCTGCAAACGAATGCTTCGACCTAGGAGAACGAAACTTGGGCATCCAAGTTTGACTGGTGTACTGCTCATTACTTGAAAGTATCATGAAGGTCGGAAGAAAAAATATATGTTGTGATTTCAGGAGACTGTATTTTTTTCCCAGCCTAACAACGCCTTTCATTGAGTGAGTTATTCGCCAGTCTCTGCTTAAGGCTACATCAAGAGGAAACAAACCTTAGAGATAGAACGTAGAACTATTGTATTGTGTCAAGTTTCAAGAAGCTAGCCCAACCGTGTTTGATTTAGAGTTCTAACTGCATCTGTCAATATAGGAGAAAACGCAGTGAAACCTAAAAATTCAAACTGTTCCTGCAAACGAATGCTTCGACCTAGGAGAACGAAACTTGGGCATCCAAGTTTGACTGGTGTACTGCTCATTACTTGAAAGTATCATGAAGTTCGGAAGAAAAAATATATGTTGTGATTTCAGGAGACTGTAGTTTTTTGGCAGCCTAACAACGCCTTTCATTGAGTGAGTTATTCGCCAGTCTCTGCTTAAGGCTACATCAAGAGGAAACAAACCTTAGAGATAGAACGTAGAACTATTGTATTGTGTCAAGTTTCAAGAAGCTAGCACAAACCGTGTTTGATTTAGAGTTCTAACTGCATCTGTCAATATAGGAGAAAACGCAGTGAAACCTAAAAATTCAAACTGTTCCTGCAAACGAATGCTTCGACCTAGGAGAACGAAACTTGGGCATCCAAGTTTGACTGGTGTACTGCTCATTACTTGAAAGTATCATGAAGTTCGGAAGAAAAAATATATGTTGTGATTTCAGGAGACTGTAGTTTTTTGGCAGCCTAACAACGCCTTTCATTGAGTGAGTTATTCGCCAGTCTCTGCTTAAGGCTACACCAAGAGGAAACAAACCTTAGAGATAGAACTTAGAACTATTGTATTGTGTCAAGTTTCAAGAAGCTAGCACAAACCGTGTTTGATTTAGAGTTCTAACTGCATCTGTCAATATAGGAGAAAACGCAGTGAAACCTAAAAATTCAAACTGTTCCTGCAAACGAATGCTTCGACCTAGGAGAACGAAACTTGGGCATCCAAGTTTGACTGGTGGACTGCTCATTACTTGAAAGTATCATGTAGGTCGGAAGAAAAAATATATGTTGTGATTTCAGGAGACTGTAGTTTTTTGGCAGCCTAACAACGCCTTTCATTGAGTGAGTTATTAGCCAGTCTCTGCTTAAGGCTACATCAAGAGGAAACAAACCTTAGAGATAGAACGTAGAACTATTGTATTGTGTCAAGTTTCAAGAAGCTAGCACAAACCGTGTTTGATTTAGAGTTCTAACTGCCTCTGTCAATATAGGAGAAAACGCAGTGAAACCTAAAAATTCAAACTGTTCCTGCAAAGGAATGCTTCGACCTAGGAGAACGAAACTTGGGCATCCAAGTTTGACTGGTGTACTGCTCATTACTTGAAAGTATCATGAAGGTCGGAAGAAAAAATATATGTTGTGATTTCAGGAGACTGTAGTTTTTTGGCAGCCTAACAATGCCTTTCATTGAGTGAGTTATTCGCCAGTCTCTGCTTAAGGCTACATCAAGAGGAAACAACCTTAGAGATAGAACGTAGAACTATTGTATTGTGTCAAGTTTCAAGAAGCTAGCACAAACCGAGTTTGATTTAGAGTTCTAACTGCATCTGTCAATATAGGAGAAAACGCAGTGAAATCTAAAAATTCAAACTGTTCCTGCAAACGAATGCTTCGACCTAGGAGAACGAAAGTTGGGCTTCCAAGTTTGACTGGTGTACTGCTCATTACTTGAAAGTATCATGAAGGTCGGAAGAAAAAATATATGTTGTGATTTCAGGAGACTGTAGTTTTTTGGCAGCCTAACAACGCCTTTCATTGAGTGAGTTATTCGCCAGTCTCTGCTTAAGGCTACATCAAGAGAAAACAACCTTAGAGATAGAACTTAGAACTATTGTATTGTGTCATTTCAAGAAGCTAGCACAAACCGTGTTTGATTTAGAGTTCTAACTGCATCTGTCAATATAGGAGAAAACGCAGTGAAACCTAAAAATTCAAACTGTTCCTGCAAACGAATGCTTCGACCTAGGAGAACGAAACTTGGGCATCCAAGTTTGACTGGTGTACTGCTCATTACTTGAAAGTATCATGTAGGTCGGAAGAAAAAATATATGTTGTGATTTCAGGAGACTGTAGTTTTTTGGCAGCCTAACAACGCCTTTCATTGAGTGAGTTATTCGCCAGTCTCTGCTTAAGGCTACATCAAGAGGAAACAAACCTTAGAGATAGAACGTAGAACTATTGTATTGTGTCAAGTTTCAAGAAGCTAGCCCAAACCGTGTTTGATTTAGAGTTCTAACTGCATCTGTCAATATAGGAGAAAACGCAGTGAAACCTAAAAATTCAAACTGTTCCTGCAAACGAATGCTTCGACTTAGGAGAACGAAACTTGGGCATCCAAGTTTGACTGGTGTACTGCTCATTACTTGAAAGTATCATGAAGGTCTTAAGAAAAAATATATGTTGTGATTTCAGGAGACTGTAGTTTTTTGGCAGCCTAACAACGCCTTTCATTGAGTGAGTTATTCGCCAGTCTCTGCTTAAGGCTACATCAAGAGGAAACAAACCTTAGAGATAGAACGTAGAACTATTGTATTGTGTCAAGTTTCAAGAAGCTAGCACAAACCGTGTTTGATTTAGAGTTCTAACTGCATCTGTCAATATAGGAGAAAACGCAGTGAAACCTGAAAATTCAAACTGTTCCTGCAAACGAATGCTTCGACCTAGGAGAACGAAACTTGGGCATCCAAGTTTGACTGGTGTACTGCTCATTACTTGAAAGTATCATGAAGGTCGGAAGAAAAAATATATGTTGTGATTTCAGGAGACTGTAGTTTTTTGGCAGCCTCACAACGCCTTTTATTGAGTGAGTTATTCGCCAGTGTCTGCTTAAGGCTACATCAAGAGGAAACAAACCTTAGAGATGAACGTAGAACTATTGTATTGTGTCAAGTTTCAAGAAGCTAGCACAAACCGTGTTTGATTTAGAGTTCTAACTGCATCTGTCAATATAGGAGAAAACGCAGTGAAACCTAAAAAATTCAAACTGTTCCTGCAAACGAATGCTTCGACCTAGGAGAACGAAACTTGGGCATCCAAGTTTGACTGGTGTACTGCTCATTACTTGAAAGTATCATGAAGGTCGGAAGAAAAAATATATGTTGTGATTTCAGGAGACTGTAGTTTTTTGGCAGCCTAACAACGCCTTTCATTGAGTGAGTTATTCGCCAGTCTCTGCTTAAGGCTACATCAAGAGGAAACAAACCTTAGAGATAGAACATAGAACTATTGTATTGTGTCAAGTTTCAAGAAGCTAGCCCAAACCGTGTTTGATTTAGAGTTCTAACTGCATCTTTCAATATAGGAGAAAACGCAGTGAAACCTAAAAATTCAAACTGTTCCTGCAAACGAATGCTTCGACCTAGGAGAACGAAACTTGGGCGTCCAAGTTTGACTGGTGTACTGCTCATTACTTGAAAGTATCATGTAGGTCGGAAGAAAAAATATATGTTGTGATTTCAGGAGACTGTAGTTTTTTGGCAGCCTAACAACGCCTTTCATTGAGTGAGTTATTCGCCAGTCTCTGCTTAAGGCTACATCAAGAGGAAACAAACCTTAGAGATAGAACGTAGAACTATTGTATTGTGTCAAGTTTCAAGAAGCTAGCCCAAACCGTGTTTGATTTAGAGTTCTAACTTCATCTGTCAATATAGGAGAAAACGCAGTGAAACCTAAAAATTCAAACTGTTCCTGCAAAGGAATGCTTCGACCTAGGAGAACGAAACTTGGGCATCCAAGTTTGACTGGTGTACTGCTCATTACTTGAAAGTATCATGAAGGTCAGAAAAAAAATATATGTTGTGATTTCAGGAGACTGTAGTTTTTTGGCAGCCTAACAACGCCTTTCATTGAGTGAGTTATTCGCCAGTCTCTGCTTAAGGCTACATCAAGAGGAAACAAACCTTAGAGATAGAACGTAGAACTATTGTATTGTGTCAAGTTTCAAGAAGCTAGCACAAACCGTGTTTGATTTAGAGTTCTAACTGCATCTGTCAATATAGGAGAAAACGCAGTGAAACCTAAAAATTCAAACTGTTCCTGCAAACGAATGCTTCGACCTTGGAGAACGAAACTTGGGCATCCAAGTTTGACTGGTGTACTGCTCATTACTTGAAAGTATCATGAAGTTCGGAAGAAAAAATATATGTTGTGATTTCAGGAGACTGTAGTTTTTTGACAGCCTAACAACGCCTTTCATTGAGTGAGTTATTCGCCAGTCTCTGCTTAATGCTACACCAAGAGGAAACAAACCTTAGAGATCTTAGAGATAGAACTTAGAACTATTGTATTGTGTCAAGGTTCAAGAAGCTAGCCCAAACCGTGTTTGATTTAGAGTTCTAACTGCATCTGTCAATATAGGAGAAAACTCAGTGAAACCTAAAAATTCAAACTGTTCCTGCAAACGAATGCTTCAACCTAGGAGAACGAAACTTGGGCATCCAAGTTTGACTGGTGTACTGCTCATTACTTGAAAGTATCATGAAGGTCGGAAGAAAAAATATATGTTGTGATTTCAGGAGACTGTAGTTTTTTGGCAGCCTAACAACGCCTTTCATTGAGTGAGTTATTCGCCAGTCTCTGCTTAAGGCTACATCAAGAGGAAAAAAACCTAAGAGATAGAACGTAGAACTATTGTATTGTGTCAAGTTTGAAGAAGCTAGCCCAAACCGTGTTTGATTTAGAGTTCTAACTGCATCTGTCAATATAGGAGAAAACGCAGTGAAACCTAAAAATTCAAACTGTTCCTGCAAACGAATGCTTCGACCTAGGAGAACGAAACTTGGGCATCCAAGTTTGACTGGTGTACTGCTCATTACTTGAAAGTATCATGTAGGTCGGAAGAAAAAATATATGTTGTGATTTCAGGAGACTGCAGTTTTTTGGCAGCCTAACAACGCCTTTCATTGAGTGAGTTATTCGCCAGTCTCTGCTTAAGGCTACATCAAGAGGAAACAAACCTTAGAGATAGAACGTAGAACTATTGTATTGTGTCAAGTTTCAAGAAGCTAGCCCAAACCGTGTTTGATTTAGAGTTCTAACTGCATCTGTCAATATAGGAGAAAACGCAGTGAAACCTAAAAATTCAAACTGTTCCTGCAAAGGAATGCTTCGACCTAGGAGAACGAAACTTGGGCATCCAAGTTTGACTGGTGTACTGCTCATTACTTGAAAGTATCATGAAGGTCGGAAAAAAAAATATATGTTGTGATTTCAGGAGACTGTAGTTTTTTGGCAGCCTAACAACGCCTTTCATTGAGTGAGTTATTCGCCAGTCTCTGCTTAAGGCTACATCAAGAGGAAACAAACCTTAGAGATATAACGTAGAACTATTGTATTGTGTCAAGTTTCAAGAAGCTAGCCCAAACCGTGTTTGATTTAGAGTTCTAACTGCATCTGTCAATATAGAAGAAAACGCAGTGAAACCTAAAAATTCAAACTGTTCCTGCAAACGAATGCTTCGACCTAGGAGAACGAAACTTGGGAATCCAAGTTTGACTGGTGTACGGCTCATTACTTGAAAGTATCATGAAGGTCGGAAGAAAAAATATATGTTGTGATTTCAGGAGACTGTAGTTTTTTGGCAGCCTAACAACGCCTTTCATTGAGTGAGTTATTCGCCAGGCTCTGCTTAAGGCTACATGAAGAGGAAACAAACCTTAGAGATAGAACGTAGAACTATTGTATTGTGTCAAGTTTCAAGAAGCTAGCACAAACCGTGTTTGATTTAGAGTTCTAACTGCATCTGTCAATATAGGAGAAAACGCAGTGAAACCTAAAAATTCAAACTGTTCCTGCAAACGAATGCTTCGACCTAGGAGAACGAAACCTGGGCTTCCAAGTTTGACTGGTGTACTGCTCATTACTTGAAAGTATCTTGAAGGTCGGAAGAAAAAATATATGTTGTGATTTCAGGAGACTGTAGTTTTTTGGCAGCCTAACAACGCCTTTCATTGAGTGAGTTATTCGCAAGTCTCTGCTTAAGGCTACATCAAGAGGAAACAAACCTTAGAGATAGAACGTAGAACTATTGTATTGTGTCAAGTTTCAAGAAGCTAGCACAAACCGTGTTTGATTTAGAGTTCTAACTGCATCTGTCAATATAGGAGAAAACGCAGTGAAACCTAAAAATTCAAACTGTTCCTGCAAAGGAATGCTTCGACCTAGGAGAACGAAACTTGGGCATCCAAGTTTTACTGGTGTACTGCTCAATACTTGAAAGTATCAAGAAGGTCGGAAGAAAAAATATATGTTGTGATTTCAGGAGACTGTAGTTTTTTCGCAGCCTAACAACGCCTTTCATTGAGTGAGTTATTCGCCAGTCCCTGCTTAAGGCTACATAAAGAGAAAACAAACCTTAGAGATAGAACGTAGAACTATTGTATTGTGTCAAGTTTCAAGAAGCTAGCACAAACCGTGTTTTCTTTAGAGTTCTAACTTCATCTGTCAATATAGGAGAAAACGCAGTGAAACCTAAAAATTCAAACTGTTCCTGCAAACGAATGCTTCGACCTAGGAGAACGAAACTTGGGCATCCAAGTTTGACTGGTGTACTGCTCATTACTTGAAAGTATCATGAAGGTAGGAAGAAAAAATATATGTTGTGATTTCAGGAGAGTGTAGTTTTTTGGCAGCCTAACAACGCCTTTTCATTGAGTGAGTTATTCGCAAGTCTCTGCTTAAGGCTACATCAAGAGGAAACAAACCTTAGAGATAGAATGTAGAACTATTGTATTGTGTCAAGTTTCAAGAAGCTAGCACAAACCGTGTTTGATTTAGAGTTCTAACTGCATCTGTCAATATAGGAGAAAACGCAGTGAAACCTAAAAATTCAAACTGTTCCTGCAAACGAATGCTTCGACCTAGGAGAACGAAACTTGGGCATCCAAGTTTGACTGGTGTACTGCTCATTACTTGAAAGTATCATGAAGGTCGGAAGAAAAAATATATGTTGTGATTTCAGGAGACTGTAGTTTTTTGGCAGCCTAACAACGCCTTTCATTGAGTGAGTTATTCGCCTGTCTCTGCTTAAGGCTACATCAAGAGGAAACAACCTTAGAGATAGAACTTAGAACTATTGTATTGTGTCAAGTTTCAAGAAGCTAGCACAAACCGTGTTTGATTTAGAGTTCTAACTGCATCTGTCAATATAGGAGAAAACGCAGTGAAACCTAAAAATTCAAACTGTTCCTGCAAACGAATGCTTCGACCTAGGAGAACGAAACTTGGGCATCCAAGTTTGACTGGTGGACTGCTCATTACTTGAAAGTATCATGTAGGTCGGAAGAAAAAATATATGTTGTGATTTCAGGAGACTGTAGTTTTTTGGCAGCCTAACAACGCCTTTCATTGAGTGAGTTATTAGCCAGTCTCTGCTTAAGGCTACATCAAGAGGAAACAAACCTTAGAGATAGAACGTAGAACTATTGTATTGTGTCAAGTTTCAAGAAGCTAGCACAAACCATGTTTGATTTAGAGTTCTAACTGCCTCTGTCAATATAGGAGAAAACGCAGTGAAACCTAAAAATTCAAACTGTTCCTGCAAAGGAATGCTTCGACCTAGGAGAACGAAACTTGGGCATCCAAGTTTGACTGGTGTACTGCTCATTACTTGAAAGTATCATGAAGGTCGGAAGAAAAAATATATGTTGTGATTTCAGGAGACTGTAGTTTTTTGGCAGCCTAACAATGCCTTTCATTGAGTGAGTTATTCGCCAGTCTCTGCTTAAGGCTACATCAAGAGGAAACAACCTTAGAGATAGAACGTAGAACTATTGTATTGTGTCAAGTTTCAAGAAGCTAGCACAAACCGAGTTTGATTTAGAGTTCTAACTGCATCTGTCAATATAGGAGAAAACGCAGTGAAATCTAAAAATTCAAACTGTTCCTGCAAACGAATGCTTCGACCTAGGAGAACGAAAGTTGGGCTTCCAAGTTTGACTGGTGTACTGCTCATTACTTGAAAGTATCATGAAGGTCGGAAGAAAAAATATATGTTGTGATTTCAGGAGACTGTAGTTTTTTGGCAGCCTAACAACGCCTTTCATTGAGTGAGTTATTCGCCAGTCTCTGCTTAAGGCTACATCAAGAGAAAACAACCTTAGAGATAGAACTTAGAACTATTGTATTGTGTCATTTCAAGAAGCTAGCACAAACCGTGTTTGATTTAGAGTTCTAACTGCATCTGTCAATATAGGAGAAAACGCAGTGAAACCTAAAAATTCAAACTGTTCCTGCAAACGAATGCTTCGACCTAGGAGAACGAAACTTGGGCATCCAAGTTTGACTGGTGTACTGCTCATTACTTGAAAGTATCATGTAGGTCGGAAGAAAAAATATATGTTGTGATTTCAGGAGACTGTAGTTTTTTGGCAGCCTAACAACGCCTTTCATTGAGTGAGTTATTCGCCAGTCTCTGCTTAAGGCTACATCAAGAGGAAACAAACCTTAGAGATAGAACGTAGAACTATTGTATTGTGTCAAGTTTCAAGAAGCTAGCACAAACCGTGTTTGATTTAGAGTTCTAACTGCATCTGTCAATATAGGAGAAAACGCAGTGAAACCTAAAAATTCAAACTGTTCCTGCAAACGAATGCTTCGACCTAGGAGAACGAAAGTTGGGCTTCCAAGTTTGACTGGTGTACTGCTCATTACTTGAAAGTATCATGAAGGTCGGAAGAAAAAATATATGTTGTGATTTCAGGAGACTGTAGTTTTTTGGCAGCCTAACAACGCCTTTCATTGAGTGAGTTATTCGCCAGTCTCTGCTTAAGGCTACATCAAGAGAAAACAACCTTAGAGATAGAACTTAGAACTATTGTATTGTGTCATTTCAAGAAGCTAGCACAAACCGTGTTTGATTTAGAGTTCTAACTGCATCTGTCAATATAGGAGAAAACGCAGTGAAACCTAAAAATTCAAACTGTTCCTGCAAACGAATGCTTCGACCTAGGAGAACGAAACTTGGGCATCCAAGATTGACTGGTGTACTGCTCATTACTTGAAAGTATCATGAAGGTCGGAAGAAAAAATATATGTTGTGATTTCAGGAGACTGTAGTTTTTTGGCAGCCTAACAACGCCTTTCATTGAGTGAGTTATTCGCCAGTCTCTGCTTAAGGCTACATCAAGAGGAAACAAACCTTAGAGATAGAACGTAGAACTATTGTATTGTGTCAAGTTTCAAGAAGCTAGCACAAACCGTGTTTGATTTAGAGTTCTAACTGCATCTGTCAATATAGGAGAAAACGCAGTGAAACCTAAAAATTCAAACTGTTCCTGCAAACGAATGCTTCGACCTAGGAGAACGAAACTTGGGCATCCAAGTTTGACTGGTGTACTGCTCATTACTTGAAAGTATCATGAAGGTCGGAAGAAAAAATATATGTTGTGATTTCAGGAGACTGTAGTTTTTTGGCAGCCTCACAACGCCTTTTATTGAGTGAGTTATTCGCCAGTGTCTGCTTAAGGCTACATCAAGAGGAAACAAACCTTAGAGATGAACGTAGAACTATTGTATTGTGTCAAGTTTCAAGAAGCTAGCACAAACCGTGTTTGATTTAGAGTTCTAACTGCATCTGTCAATATAGGAGAAAACGCAGTGAAACCTAAAAAATTCAAACTGTTCCTGCAAACGAATGCTTCGACCTAGGAGAACGAAACTTGGGCATCCAAGTTTGACTGGTGTACTGCTCATTACTTGAAAGTATCATGAAGGTCGGAAGAAAAAATATATGTTGTGATTTCAGGAGACTGTAGTTTTTTGGCAGCCTAACAACGCCTTTCATTGAGTGAGTTATTCGCCAGTCTCTGCTTAAGGCTACATCAAGAGGAAACAAACCTTAGAGATAGAACGTAGAACTATTGTATTGTGTCAAGTTTCAAGAAGCTAGCCCAAACCGTGTTTGATTTAGAGTTCTAACTGCATCTTTCAATATAGGAGAAAACGCAGTGAAACCTAAAAATTCAAACTGTTCCTGCAAACGAATGCTTCGACCTAGGAGAACGAAACTTGGGCGTCCAAGTTTGACTGGTGTACTGCTCATTACTTGAAAGTATCATGTAGGTCGGAAGAAAAAATATATGTTGTGATTTCAGGAGACTGTAGTTTTTTGGCAGCCTAACAACGCCTTTCATTGAGTGAGTTATTCGCCAGTCTCTGCTTAAGGCTACATCAAGAGGAAACAAACCTTAGAGATAGAACGTAGAACTATTGTATTGTGTCAAGTTTCAAGAAGCTAGCCCAAACCGTGTTTGATTTAGAGTTCTAACTTCATCTGTCAATATAGGAGAAAACGCAGTGAAACCTAAAAATTCAAACTGTTCCTGCAAAGGAATGCTTCGACCTAGGAGAACGAAACTTGGGCATCCAAGTTTGACTGGTGTACTGCTCATTACTTGAAAGTATCATGAAGGTCAGAAAAAAAATATATGTTGTGATTTCAGGAGACTGTAGTTTTTTGGCAGCCTAACAACGCCTTTCATTGAGTGAGTTATTCGCCAGTCTCTGCTTAAGGCTACATCAAGAGGAAACAAACCTTAGAGGTAGAACGTAGAACTATTGTATTGTGTCAAGTTTCAAGAAGCTAGCACAAACCGTGTTTGATTTAGAGTTCTAACTGCATCTGTCAATATAGGAGAAAACGCAGTGAAACCTAAAAATTCAAACTGTTCATGCAAACGAATGCTTCGACCTTGGAGAACGAAACTTGGGCATCCAAGTTTGACTGGTGTACTGCTCATTACTTGAAAGTATCATGAAGGTCGGAAGAAAAAATATATGTTGTCATTTCAGGAGACTGTAGTTTTTTGACAGCCTAACAACGCCTTTCATTGAGTGAGTTATTCGCCAGTCTCTGCTTAATGCTACACCAAGAGGAAACAAACCTTAGAGATAGAACTTAGAACTATTGTATTGTGTCAAGGTTCAAGAAGCTAGCCCAAACCGTGTTTGATTTAGAGTTCTAACTGCATCTGTCAATATAGGAGAAAACGCAGTGAAACCTAAAAATTCAAACTGTTCCTGCAAACGAATGCTTCAACCTAGGAGAACGAAACTTGGGCATCCAAGTTTGACTGGTGTACTGCTCATTACTTGAAAGTATCATGAAGGTCGGAAGAAAAATATATGTTGTGATTTCAGGAGACTGTAGTTTTTTGGCAGCCTAACAACGCCTTTCATTGAGTGAGTTATTCGCCAGTCTCTGCTTAAGGCTACATCAAGAGGAAAAAAACCTAAGAGATAGAACGTAGAACTATTGTATTGTGTCAAGTTTGAAGAAGCTAGCCCAAACCATGTTTGATTTAGAGTTCTAACTGCATCTGTCAATATAGGAGAAAACGCAGTGAAACCTAAAAATTCAAACTGTTCCTGCAAACGAATGCTTCGACCTAGGAGAACGAAACTTGGGCATCCAAGTTTGACTGGTGTACTGCTCATTACTTGAAAGTATCATGTAGGTCGGAAGAAAAAATATATGTTGTGATTTCAGGAGACTGCAGTTTTTTGGCAGCCTAACAACGCCTTTCATTGAGTGAGTTATTCGCCAGTCTCTGCTTAAGGCTACATCAAGAGGAAACAAACCTTAGAGATAGAACGTAGAACTATTGTATTGTGTCAAGTTTCAAGAAGCTAGCCCAAACCGTGTTTGATTTAGAGTTCTAACTGCATCTGTCAATATAGGAGAAAACGCAGTGAAACCTAAAAATTCAAACTGTTCCTGCAAAGGAATGCTTCGACCTAGGAGAACGAAACTTGGGCATCCAAGTTTGACTGGTGTACTGCTCATTACTTGAAAGTATCATGAAGGTCGGAAAAAAAAATATATGTTGTGATTTCAGGAGACTGTAGTTTTTTGGCAGCCTAACAACGCCTTTCATTGAGTGAGTTATTCGCCAGTCTCTGCTTAAGGCTACATCAAGAGGAAACAAACCTTAGAGATATAACGTAGAACTATTGTATTGTGTCAAGTTTCAAGAAGCTAGCCCAAACCGTGTTTGATTTAGAGTTCTAACTGCATCTGTCAATATAGAAGAAAACGCAGTGAAACCTAAAAATTCAAACTGTTCCTGCAAACGAATGCTTCGACCTAGGAGAACGAAACTTGGGAATCCAAGTTTGACTGGTGTACGGCTCATTACTTGAAAGTATCATGAAGGTCGGAAGAAAAAATATATGTTGTGATTTCAGGAGACTGTAGTTTTTTGGGAGCCTAACAACGCCTTTCATTGAGTGAGTTATTCGCCAGGCTCTGCTTAAGGCTACATGAAGAGGAAACAAACCTTAGAGATAGAACGTAGAACTATTGTATTGTGTCAAGTTTCAAGAAGCTAGCACAAACCGTGTTTGATTTAGAGTTCTAACTGCATCTGTCAATATAGGAGAAAACGCAGTGAAACCTAAAAATTCAAACTGTTCCTGCAAACGAATGCTTCGACCTAGGAGAACGAAACCTGGGCTTCCAAGTTTGACTGGTGTACTGCTCATTACTTGAAAGTATCTTGAAGGTCGGAAGAAAAAATATATGTTGTGATTTCAGGAGACTGTAGTTTTTTGGCAGCCTAACAACGCCTTTCATTGAGTGAGTTATTCGCAAGTCTCTGCTTAAGGCTACATCAAGAGGAAACAAACCTTAGAGATAGAACGTAGAACTATTGTATTGTGTCAAGTTTCAAGAAGCTAGCACATACCGTGTTTGATTTAGAGTTCTAACTGCATCTGTCAATATAGGAGAAAACGCAGTGAAACCTAAAAATTCAAACTGTTCCTGCAAAGGAATGCTTCGACCTAGGAGAACGAAACTTGGGCATCCAAGTTTTACTGGTGTACTGCTCAATACTTGAAAGTATCAAGAAGGTCGGAAGAAAAAATATATGTTGTGATTTCAGGAGACTGTAGTTTTTTCGCAGCCTAACAACGCCTTTCATTGAGTGAGTTATTCGCCAGTCCCTGCTTAAGGCTACATAAAGAGAAAACAAACCTTAGAGATAGAACGTAGAACTATTGTATTGTGTCAAGTTTCAAGAAGCTAGCACAAACCGTGTTTGCTTTAGAGTTCTAACTTCATCTGTCAATATAGGAGAAAACGCAGTGAAACCTAAAAATTCAAACTGTTCCTGCAAACGAATGCTTCGACCTAGGAGAACGAAACTTGGGCATCCAAGTTTGACTGGTGTACTGCTCATTACTTGAAAGTATCATGAAGGTAGGAAGAAAAAATATATGTTGTGATTTCAGGAGAGTGTAGTTTTTTGGCAGCCTAACAACGCCTTTCATTGAGTGAGTTATTCGCAAGTCTCTGCTTAAGGCTACATCAAGAGGAAACAAACCTTAGAGATAGAATGTAGAACTATTGTATTGTGTCAAGTTTCAAGAAGCTAGCACAAACCGTGTTTGATTTAGAGTTCTAACTGCATCTGTCAATATAGGAGAAAACGCAGTGAAACCTAAAAATTCAAACTGTTCCTGCAAACGAATGCTTCGACCTAGGAGAACGAAACTTGGGCATCCAAGTTTGACTGGTGTACTGCTCATTACTTGAAAGTATCATGAAGGTCGGAAGAAAAAATATATGTTGTGATTTCAGGAGACTGTAGTTTTTTGGCAGCCTAACAACGCCTTTCATTGAGTGAGTTATTCGCCAGTCTCTGCTTAAGGCTACATCAAGAGGAAACAACCTTAGAGATAGAACTTAGAACTATTGTATTGTGTCAAGTTTCAAGAAGCTAGCACAAACCGTGTTTGATTTAGAGTTCTAACTGCATCTGTCAATATAGGAGAAAACGCAGTGAAACCTAAAAATTCAAACTGTTCCTGCAAATGAATGCTTCGACCTAGGAGAACGAAACTTGGGCATCCAAGTTTGACTGGTGTACTGCTCATTACTTGAAAGTATCATGTAGGTCGGAAGAAAAAATATATGTTGTGATTTCAGGAGACTGTAGTTTTTTGGCAGCCTAACAACGCCTTTCATTGAGTGAGTTATTCGCCAGTCTCTGCTTAAGGCTACATCAAGAGGAAACAAACCTTAGAGATAGAACGTAGAACTATTGTATTGTGTCAAGTTTCAAGAAGCTAGCCCAAACCGTGTTTGATTTAGAGTTCTAACTGCATCTGTCAATATAGGAGAAAACGCAGTGAAACCTAAAAATTCAAACTGTTCCTGCAAACGAATGCTTCGACCTAGGAGAACGAAACCTGGGCATCCAAGTTTGACTGGTGTACTGCTCATTACTTGAAAGTATCTTGAAGGTCGGAAGAAAAAATATATGTTGTGATTTCAGGAGACTGTAGTTTTTTGGCAGCCTAACAACGCCTTTCATTGAGTGAGTTATTCGCAAGTCTCTGCTTAAGGCTACATCAAGAGGAAACAAACCTTAGAGATAGAATGTAGAACTATTGTATTGTGTGAAGTTTCAAGAAGCTAGCACAAACCGTGTTTGATTTAGAGTTCTAACTGCATCTGTCAATATAGGAGAAAACGCAGTGAAACCTAAAAATTCAAACTGTTCCTGCAAAGGAATGCTTCGACCTAGGAGAACGAAACTTGGGCATCCAAGTTTTACTGGTGTACTGCTCAATACTTGAAAGTATCAAGAAGGTCGGAAGAAAAAATATATGTTGTGATTTCAGGAGACTGTAGTTTTTTCGCAGCCTAACAACGCCTTTCTTTGAGTGAGTTATTCGCCAGTCCCTGCTTAAGGCTACATAAAGAGAAAACAAACCTTAGAGATAGAACGTAGAACTATTGTATTGTGTCAAGTTTCAAGAAGCTAGCACAAACCGTGTTTGCTTTAGAGTTCTAACTTCATCTGTCAATATAGGAGAAAACGCAGTGAAACCTAAAAATTCAAACTGTTCCTGCAAACGAATGCTTCGACATAGGAGAACGAAACTTGGGCATCCAAGTTTGAGTGGTGTACTGCTCATTACTTGAAAGTATCATGAAGGTCGGAAGAAAAAATATATGTTGTGATTTCAGGAGACTGTAGTTTTTTGGCAGCCTAACAACGCCTTTCATTGAGTGAGTTATTCGCCAGTCTCTGCTTAAGGCTACATCAAGAGGAAACAACCTTAGAGATAGAACTTAGAACTATTGTATTGTGTCAAGTTTCAAGAAGCTAGCACAAACCGTGTTTGATTTAGAGTTCTAACTGCATCTGTCAATATAGGAGAAAACGCAGTGAAACCTAAAAATTCAAACTGTTCCTGCAAACGAATGCTTCGACCTAGGAGAACGA
The DNA here is from genome assembly GCF_048772815.1 of Callospermophilus lateralis. Taxonomy (NCBI): domain Eukaryota; kingdom Metazoa; phylum Chordata; class Mammalia; order Rodentia; family Sciuridae; genus Callospermophilus; species Callospermophilus lateralis. The sequence goes on from NW_027516723.1 coordinate 25,460, forward strand.
AACTTGGGCATCCAAGTTTGACTGGTGTACTGCTCATTACTTGAAAGTATCATGTAGGTCGGAAGAAAAAATATATGTTGTGATTTCAGGAGACTGTAGTTTTTTGGCAGCCTAACAACGCCTTTCATTGAGTGAGTTATTCGCCAGTCTCTGCTTAAGGCTACATCAAGAGGAAACAAACCTTAGAGATAGAACGTAGAACTATTGTATTGTGTCAAGTTTCAAGAAGCTAGCCCAAACCGTGTTTGATTTAGAGTTCTAACTGCATCTGTCAATATAGGAGAAAACGCAGTGAAACCTAAAAATTCAAACTGTTCCTGCAAACGAATGCTTCGACCTAGGAGAACGAAACTTGGGCATCCAAGTTTGACTGGTGTACTGCTCATTACTTGAAAGTATCATGAAGGTCGGAAGAAAAAATATATGTTGTGATTTCAGGAGACTGTAGTTTTTTGGCAGCCTAACAACGCCTTTCATTGAGTGAGTTATTCGCCAGTCTCTGCTTAAGGCTACATCAAGAGGAAACAAAACTTAGAGATAGAACGTAGAACTATTGTATTGTGTCAAGTTTCAAGAAGCTAGCACAAACCGTGTTTGATTTAGAGTTCTAACTGCATCTGTCAAAATAGGAGAAAACGCAGTGAAACCTAAAAATTCAAACTGTTCCTGCAAACGAATGCTTCGACCTAGGAGAACGAAACTTGGGCATCCAAGTTTGACTGGTGTACTGCTCATTACTTGAAAGTATCATGAAGGTCGGAAGAAAAAATATATGTTGTGATTTCAGGAGACTGTAGTTTTTTGGCAGCCTAACAACGCCTTTTATTGAGTGAGTTATTCGCCAGTGTCTGCTTAAGGCTACATCAAGAGGAAACAAACCTTAGAGATGAACGTAGAACTATTGTATTGTGTCAAGTTTCAAGAAGCTAGCACAAACCGTGTTTGATTTAGAGTTCTAACTGCATCTGTCAATATAGGAGAAAACGCAGTGAAACCTAAAAAATTCAAACTGTTCCTGCAAACGAATGCTTCGACCTAGGAGAACGAAACTTGGGCATCCAAGTTTGACTGGTGTACTGCTCATTACTTGAAAGTATCATGAAGGTCGGAAGAAAAAATATATGTTGTGATTTCAGGAGACTGTAGTTATTTGGCAGCCTAACAACGCCTTTCATTGAGTGAGTTATTCGCCAGTCTCTGCTTAAGGATACATCAAGAGGAAACAAACCTTAGAGATAGAACGTAGAACTATTGTATTGTGTCAAGTTTCAAGAAGCTAGCCCAAACCGTGTTTGATTTAGAGTTCTAACTGCATCTGTCAATATAGGAGAAAACGCAGTGAAACCTAAAAATTCAAACTGTTCCTGCAAACGAATGCTTCGACCTAGGAGAACGAAACTTGGGCGTCCAAGTTTGACTGGTGTACTGCTCATTACTTGAAAGTATCATGTAGGTCGGAAGAAAAAATATATGTTGTGATTTCAGGAGATTGTAGTTTTTTGGCAGCCTAACAACGCCTTTCATTGAGTGAGTTATTCGCCAGTCTCTGCTTAAGGCTACATCAAGAGGAAACAAACCTTAGAGATAGAACGTAGAACTATTGTATTGTGTCAAGTTTCAAGAAGCTAGCACAAACCGTGTTTGATTTAGAGTTCTAACTGCATCTGTCAATATAGGAGAAAACGCAGTGAAACCTAAAAATTCAAACTGTTCCTGCAAACGAATGCTTCGACCTAGGAGAACGAAACTTGGGCGTCCAAGTTTGACTGGTGTACTGCTCATTACTTGAAAGTATCATGTAGGTCGGAAGAAAAAATATATGTTGTGATTTCAGGAGACTGTAGTTTTTTGGCAGCCTAACAACGCCTTTCATTGAGTGAGTTATTCGCCAGTCTCTGCTTAAGGCTACATCAAGAGGAAACAAACCTTAGAGATATAACGTAGAACTATTGTATTGTGTCAAGTTTCAAGAAGCTAGCCCAAACCGTGTTTGATTTAGAGTTCTAACTTCATCTGTCAATATAGGAGAAAACGCAGTGAAACCTAAAAATTCAAACTGTTCCTGCAAAGGAATGCTTCGACCTAGGAGAACGAAACTTGGGCATCCAAGTTTGACTGGTGTACTGCTCATTACTTGAAAGTATCTTGAAGGTCGGAAGAAAAAATATATGTTGTGATTTCAGGAGACTGTAGTTTTTTGGCAGCCTAACAACGCCTTTCATTGAGTGAGTTATTCGCAAGTCTCTGCTTAAGGCTACATCAAGAGGAAACAAACCTTAGAGATAGAACGTAGAACTATTGTATTGTGTCAAGTTTCAAGAAGCTAGCACAAACCGTGTTTGATTTAGAGTTCTAACTGCATCTGTCAATATAGGAGAAAACGCAGTGAAACCTAAAAATTCAAACTGTTCCTGCAAAGGAATGCTTCGACCTAGGAGAACGAAACTTGGGCATCCAAGTTTTACTGGTGTACTGCTCAATACTTGAAAGTATCAAGAAGGTCGGAAGAAAAAATATATGTTGTGATTTCAGGAGACTGTAGTTTTTTCGCAGCCTAACAACGCCTTTCATTGAGTGAGTTATTCGCCAGTCCCTGCTTAAGGCTACATAAAGAGAAAACAAACCTTAGAGATAGAACGTAGAACTATTGTATTGTGTCAAGTTTCAAGAAGCTAGCACAAACCGTGTTTGCTTTAGAGTTCTAACTTCATCTGTCAATATAGGAGAAAACGCAGTGAAACCTAAAAATTCAAACTGTTCCTGCAAACGAATGCTTCGACCTAGGAGAACGAAACTTGGGCATCCAAGTTTGACTGGTGTACTGCTCATTACTTGAAAGTATCATGAAGGTAGGAAGAAAAAATATATGTTGTGATTTCAGGAGAGTGTAGTTTTTTGGCAGCCTAACAACGCCTTTCATTGAGTGAGTTATTCGCAAGTCTCTGCTTAAGAGTACATCAAGAGGAAACAAACCTTAGAGATAGAATGTAGAACTATTGTATTGTGTCAAGTTTCAAGAAGCTAGCACAAACCGTGTTTGATTTAGAGTTCTAACTGCATCTGTCAATATAGGAGAAAACGCAGTGAAACCTAAAAATTCAAACTGTTCCTGCAAACGAATGCTTCGACCTAGGAGAACGAAACTTGGGCATCCAAGTTTGACTGTTGTACTGCTCATTACTTGAAAGTATCATGAAGTTCGGAAGAAAAAATATATGTTGTGATTTCAGGAGACTGTAGTTTTTTGACAGCCTAACAACGCCTTTCATTGAGTGAGTTATTCGCCAGTCTCTGCTTAATGCTACACCAAGAGGAAACAAACCTTAGAGATAGAACTTAGAACTATTGTATTGTGTCAAGTTTCAAGAAGCTAGCCCAAACCGTGTTTGATTTAGAGTTCTAACTGCATCTGTCAATATAGGAGACAACGCAGTGAAACCTAAAAATTCAAACTGTTCCTACAAACGAATGCTTCGACCTAGGAGAACGAAACTTGGACATCCAAGTTTGACTGGTGTACTGCTCATTACTTGAAAGTATCATGAAGGTCGGAAGAAAAAATATATGTTGTGATTTCAGGAGACTGTAGTTTTTTGGCAGCCTAACAACGCCTTTCATTGAGTGAGTTATTCGCCAGTCTCTGCTTAAGGCTACATCAAGAGGAAACAAACCTTAGAGATAGAACGTAGAACTATTGTATTGTGTCAAGTTTCAAGAAGCTAGCCCAAACCGTGTTTGATTTAGAGTTCTAACTGCATCTTTCAATATAGGAGAAAACGCAGTGAAACCTAAAAATTCAAACTGTTCCTGCAAACGAATGCTTCGACCTAGGAGAACGAAACTTGGGCGTCCAAGTTTGACTGGTGTACTGCTCATTACTTGAAAGTATCATGTAGGTCGGAAGAAAAAATATATGTTGTGATTTCAGGAGACTGTAGTTTTTTGGCAGCCTAACAACGCCTTTCATTGAGTGAGTTATTCGCCAGTCTCTGCTTAAGGCTACATCAAGAGGAAACAAACCTTAGAGATAGAACGTAGAACTATTGTATTGTGTCAAGTTTCAAGAAGCTAGCCCAAACCGTGTTTGATTTAGAGTTCTAACTTCATCTGTCAATATAGGAGAAAACGCAGTGAAACCTAAAAATTCAAACTGTTCCTGCAAAGGAATGCTTCGACCTAGGAGAACGAAACTTGGGCATCCAAGTTTGACTGGTGTACTGCTCATTACTTGAAAGTATCATGAAGGTCGGAAAAAAAATATATGTTGTGATTTCAGGAGACTGTAGTTTTTTGGCAGCCTAACAACGCCTTTCATTGAGTGAGTTATTCGCCAGTCTCTGCTTAAGGCTACATCAAGAGGAAACAAACCTTAGAGATAGAACGTAGAACTATTGTATTGTGTCAAGTTTCAAGAAGCTAGCCCAAACCGTGTTTGATTTAGAGTTCTAACTGCATCTGTCAATATAGGAGAAAACGCAGTGAAACCTAATAATTCAAACTGTTCCTGCAAAGGAATGCTTCGACCTAAAAGAACGAAACTTGGGCATCCAAGTTTGACTGGTGTACTGCTCATTACTTGAAAGTATCATGAAGGTCGGAAAAAAAAAAATATATGTTGTGATTTCAGGAGACTGTAGTTTTTTGGCAGCCTAACAACGCCTTTCATTGAGTGAGTTATTCGCCAGTCTCTGCTTAAGGCTACATCAAGAGGAAACAAACCTTAGAGATATAACGTAGAACTATTGTATTGTGTCAAGTTTCAAGAAGCTAGCACAAACCGTGTTTGATTTAGAGTTCTAACTGCATCTGTCAATATAGGAGAAAACGCAGTGAAACCTAAAAATTCAAACTGTTCCTGCAAACGAATGCTTCGACCTAGGAGAACGAAACTTGGGAATCCAAGTTTGACTGGTGTACTGCTCATTACTTGAAAGTATCATGAAGGTCGGAAGAAAAAATATATGTTGTGATTTCAGGAGACTGTAGTTTTTTGGCAGCCTAACAACGCCTTTCATTGAGTGAGTTATTCGCCAGTCTCTGCTTAAGGCTACATCAAGAGGAAACAAACCTTAGAGATAGAACGTAGAACTATTGTATTGTGTCAAGTTTCAAGAAGCTAGCACAAACCGTGTTTGATTTAGAGTTCTAACTGCATCTGTCAATATAGGAGAAAACGCAGTGAAACCTAAAAATTCAAACTGTTCCTGCAAAGGAATGCTTCGACCTAGGAGAACGAAACTTGGGCATCCAAGTTTTACTGGTGTACTGCTCAATACTTGAAAGTATCAAGAAGGTCGGAAGAAAAAATATATGTTGTGATTTCAGGAGACTGTAGTTTTTTCGCAGCCTAACAACGCCTTTCATTGAGTGAGTTATTCGCCAGTCCCTGCTTAAGGCTACATAAAGAGAAAACAAACCTTAGAGATAGAACGTAGAACTATTGTATTGTGTCAAGTTTCAAGAAGCTAGCACAAACCGTGTTTGCTTTAGAGTTCTAACTTCATCTGTCAATATAGGAGAAAACGCAGTGAAACCTAAAAATTCAAACTGTTCCTGCAAACGAATGCTTCGACCTAGGAGAACGAAACTTGGGCATCCAAGTTTGACTGGTGTACTGCTCATTACTTGAAAGTATCATGAAGGTAGGAAGAAAAAATATATGTTGTGATTTCAGGAGAGTGTAGTTTTTTGGCAGCCTAACAACGCCTTTCATTGAGTGAGTTATTCGCAAGTCTCTGCTTAAGAGTACATCAAGAGGAAACAAACCTTAGAGATAGAATGTAGAACTATTGTATTGTGTCAAGTTTCAAGAAGCTAGCACAAACCGTGTTTGATTTAGAGTTCTAACTGAATCTGTCAATACAGGAGAAAACGCAGTGAAACCTAAAAATTCAAACTGTTCCTGCAAATGAATGCTTCGACCTAGGAGAACGAAACTTGGGCATCCAAGTTTGACTGGTGTACTGCTCATTAGTTGAAAGTATCATGAAGGTCGGAAGAAAAAATATATGTTGTGATTTCAGGAGACTGTAGTTTTTTGGCAGCCTAACAACGCCTTTCATTGAGTTAGTTATTCGCCAGTCTCTGCTTAAGGCTACATCAAGAGGAAACAAACCTTAGAGATAGAACGTAGAACTATTGTATTGTGTCAAGTTTCAAGAAGCTAGCACAAACCGTGTTTGATTTAGAGTTCTAACTGCATCTGTCAATATATGAGAAAACGCAATGAAACCTAAAAATTCAAACTGTTCCTGCAAACGAATGCTTCGACCTAGGAGAACGAAACTTGGGCATCCAAGTTTGACTGGGGTACTGCTCATTACATGAAAGTATCATGGAGGTCGGAAGAAAAAATATATGTTGTGATTTCAGGAGATGCTACTTTTGGAAGCCTAACAACGCCTTTCATTGAGTGAGTTATTCGCCAGTCTCTGCTTAAGGCTACATCAAGAGGAAACGAACCTTAGAGATAGAACGTAGAACTATTGTATTGTGTCAAGTTTCAAGAAGCTAGCACAAACCGTGTTTGATTTAGAGTTCTAACTGCAACTGTCAATATAGGAAAAAACGCAGTGAAACCTAAAAATTCAAACTGTTCCTGGAAACGAATGCTTCGACCTAGGAGAACGAAACTTGGGCATCCAAGTTTGATTGGTGTACTGCTCATTACTTGAAAGTATCATGAAGGTCGGAAGAAAAAATATATGTTGTGATTTCAGGAGACTGTAGTTTTTTGGCAGCCTAAGAACGCCTTTCATTGAGTGAGTTATTCGCCAGTCTCTGCTTAAGGCTACATCAAGAGGAAACAAACCTTAGAGATAGAACGTAGAACTATTGTATTGTGGCAAGTTTCAAGAAGCTAGCACAAACCGTGTTTGACTTAGAGTTCTAACTGCATCTGTCAATATAGGAGAAAACGCAGTGAAACCTAAAAATTCAAACTGTTCCTGCAAACGAATGCTTCAATTTAGGAGAACGAAACTTGGGCATCCAAGTTTGACTGGTGTACTGCTCATTACTTGAAAGTATCATGAAGGTCGGAAGAAAAAATATATGTTGTGATTTCAGGAGACTGTAGATTTTGGCAGCCTAACAACGCCTTTCATTGAGTGAGTTTTTCGCCAGTCTCTGCTTAAGGCGACATCAAGAGGAAACAAACCATAGAGATAGAACGTAGAACTACTGTATTGTGTCAAGTTTCAAGAAGCTAGCACAAACCGTGTTTGATTTAGAGTTCTAACTGCAGCTGTCAATATAGGAGAAAACGCAGTGAAACCTAAAAATTCAAACTGTTCTTGAAAACGAATGCTTCGACCTAGGAGAACGAAACTTGGGCATCCAAGTTTGACTGGTGTACTGCTCATTACTTGAAAGTATCATGAAGGTCGGAAGAAAAAATATATGTTGTGATTTCAGGAGATGCTACTTTTTGGCAGCCTAACAACGCCTTTCATTGAGTGAGTTATTCGCCAGTGTCTGCTTAAGGCTACATCAAGAGGAAACAAACCTTAGAGATAGAACGTAGAACTATTGTATTGTGTCAAGTTTCAAGAAGCTAGCACAAACCGTGTTTGATTTAGAGTTCTAACTGCATCTGTCAATATATGAGAAAACGCAGTGAAACCTAAAAATTCAAACTGTTCCTGCAAACGAATGCTTCGACCTAGGAGAACGAAACTTGGGCATCCAAGTTTGACTGGTGTACTGCTCATTACTTGAAAGTATCATGAAGGTCGGAAGAAAAAATATATGTTGTGATTTCAGGAGACTGTAGTTTTTTGGCAGCCTAACAACGCCTTTCATTGAGTGAGTTATTCGCCAGTCTCTGCTTAAGGCGACATCAAGAGGAAAAAAACCATAGAGATAGAACGTAGAACTACTGTATTGTGTCAAGTTTCAAGAAGCTAGCACAAACCGTGTTTGATTTAGAGTTCTAACTGCAGCTGTCAATATAGGAGAAAACGCAGTGAAACCTAAAAATTCAAACTGTTCCTGCAAACGAATGCTTCGACCTAGGAGAACGAAACTTGGGCATCCAAGTTTGACTGGTGTACTGCTCATTACTTGAAAGTATCATGAAGGTAGGAAGAAAAAATATATGTTGTGATTTGAGGAGATGCTACTTTTTGGTAGCCTAACAACGCCTTTCATTGAGTGAGTTATTCGCCAGTCTCTGCCTAAGGCTACATCAAGAGGAAACAAACCTTAGAGATAGAACGTAGAACTATTGTATTGTGTCAAGTTTCAAGAAGCTAGCACAAACCGTGTTTGATTTAGAGTTCTAACTGCATCTGTCAATATAGGAGAAAACGCAGTGAAACCTAAAAATTCAAACTGTTCCTGCAAACGAATGCTTCGACCTAGGAGAACGAAACTTGGGCATCCAAGTTTGACTGGTGTACTGCTCATTACTTGAAAGTATCATGAAGGACGGAAGAAAAAATATATGTTGTGATTTCAGGAGATTGTAGTTTTTTGGCAGCCTAACAACGCCTTTCATTGAGAAGTTATTCGCCAGTCTCTGCTTAAGGCTACATCAAGAGGAAACAAACCTTAGAGATAGAACGTAGAACTATTGTATTGTGTCAAGTTTCAAGAAGCTAGCACAAACCGTGTTTGATTTAGAGTTCTAACTGCATCTGTCAATATAGGAGAAAATGCAGTGAAACCTAAAAATTCAAACTGTTCCTGCAAACGAATGCTTCGACCTAGGAGAACGATACTTGGGCATCCAAGTTTGACTGGTGTACTGCTCATTACTTGAAAGTATCATGAAGGTCGGAAGAAAAAATATATGTTGTGATTTCAGGAGACTGTCGTTTTTTGGCAGCCTAACAACGCCTTTCATTGAGTTAGTTATTCGCCAGTCTCTGCTTAAGGCTACATCAAGAGGAAACAAACCTTAGAGATAGAACGTAGAACTATTGTATTGTGTCAAGTTTCAAGAAGCTAGCACAAACCGTGTTTGATTTAGAGTTCTAACTGCATCTGTCAATATATGAGAAAACGCAGTGAAACCTAAAAATTCAAACTGTTCCTGCAAACGAATGCTTCGACCTAGGAGAACGAAACTTGGGCATCCAAGTTTGACTGGTGTACTGCTCGTTATATGAAAGTATCATGGAGGTCGGAAGAAAAAATATATGTTGTGATTTCAGGAGATGCTACTTTTGGCAGCCTAATAACGCCTTTCATTGAGTGAGTTATTCGCCAGTCTCTGCTTAAGGCTACATCAAGAGGAAACGAACCTTAGAGATAGAACGTAGAACTATTGTATTGTGTCAAGTTTCAAGAAGCTAGCACAATCCGTGTTTGATTTAGAGTTCTAACTGCATCTGTCAATATAGGAGAAAACGCAGTGAAACCTAAAAATTCAAACTGTTCCTGCAAACGAATGCTTCGACCTAGGAGAACGAAACTTGGGCATCCAAGTTTGACTGGTGTACTGCTCATTACTTGAAAGTATCATGAAGGTCGGAAGAAAAAATATATGTTGTGATTTCAGGAGACTGTAGGTTTTTGGCAGCCTAACAACGCCTTTCATTGAGTGAGTTATTCGCCAGTCTCTGCTTAAGGCTACATCAAGAGGAAACAAACCTTAGAGATAGAACGTAGAAGTATTGTATTGTGTCAAGTTTCAAGAAGCTAGCACAAACCGTGTTTGATTTAGAGTTCTAACTGCATCTGTCAATATAGGAAAAAACGCAGTGAAACCTAAAAATTCAAACTGTTCCTGCAAACGAATGCTTCGACCTAGGAGAACGAAACTTGGGCATCCAAGTTTGACTGGTGTACTGCTCATTACTTGAAAGTATCATGAAGGTCGGAAGAAAAAATATATGTTGTGATTTCAGGAGACTGTAGTTTTTTGGCAGCCTAACAACGCCTTTCATTGAGTGAGTTATTCGCCAGTCTCTGCTTAAGGCGACATCAAGAGGAAAAAAACCATAGAGATAGAACGTAGAACTACTGTATTGTGTCAAGTTTCAAGAAGCTAGCACAAACCGTGTTTGATTTAGAGTTCTAACTGCAGCTGTCAATATAGGAGAAAACGCAGTGAAACCTAAAAATTCAAACTGTTCCTGCAAACGAATGCTTCGACCTAGGAGAACGAAACTTGGGCATCCAAGTTTGACTGGTGTACTGCTCATTACTTGAAAGTATCATGAAGGTAGGAAGAAAAAATATATGTTGTGATTTGAGGAGATGCTACTTTTTGGTAGCCTAACAACGCCTTTCATTGAGTGAGTTATTCGCCAGTCTCTGCCTAAGGCTACATCAAGAGGAAACAAACCTTACAGATAGAACGTAGAACTCTTGTATTGTGTCAAGTTTCAAGAAGCTAGCACAAACCGTGTTTGATTTAGAGTTCTAACTGCATCTGTCAATATAGAAGAAAACGCAGTGAAACCTAAAAATTCAAACTGTTCCTGCAAACGAATGCTTCGACCTAGGAGAACGAAACTTGGGCATCCAAGTTTGACTGGTGTACTGCTCATTACTTGAAAGTATCATGAAGGACGGAAGAAAAAATATATGTTGTGATTTCAGGAGATTGTAGTTTTTTGGCAGCCTAACAACGCCTTTCATTGAGAAGTTATTCGCCAGTCTCTGCTTAAGGCTACATCAAGAGGAAACAAACCTTAGAGATAGAACGTAGAACTATTGTATTGTGTCAAGTTTCAAGAAGCTAGCACAAACCGTGTTTGATTTAGAGTTCTAACTGCATCTGTCAATATAGGAGAAAATGCAGTGAAACCTAAAAATTCAAACTGTTCCTGCAAACGAATGCTTCGACCTAGGAGAACGATACTTGGGCATCCAAGTTTGACTGGTGTACTGCTCATTACTTGAAAGTATCATGAAGGTCGGAAGAAAAAATATATGTTGTGATTTCAGGAGACTGTCGTTTTTTGGCAGCCTAACAACGCCTTTCATTGAGTTAGTTATTCGCCAGTCTCTGCTTAAGGCTACATCAAGAGGAAACAAACCTTAGAGATAGAACGTAGAACTATTGTATTGTGTCAAGTTTCAAGAAGCTAGCACAAACCGTGTTTGATTTAGAGTTCTAACTGCATCTGTCAATATATGAGAAAACGCAGTGAAACCTAAAAATTCAAACTGTTCCTGCAAACGAATGCTTCGACCTAGGAGAACGAAACTTGGGCATCCAAGTTTGACTGGTGTACTGCTCGTTATATGAAAGTATCATGGAGGTCGGAAGAAAAAATATATGTTGTGATTTCAGGAGATGCTACTTTTGGCAGCCTAATAACGCCTTTCATTGAGTGAGTTATTCGCCAGTCTCTGCTTAAGGCTACATCAAGAGGAAACGAACCTTAGAGATAGAACGTAGAACTATTGTATTGTGTCAAGTTTCAAGAAGCTAGCACAATCCGTGTTTGATTTAGAGTTCTAACTGCATCTGTCAATATAGGAGAAAACGCAGTGAAACCTAAAAATTCAAACTGTTCCTGCAAACGAATGCTTCGACCTAGGAGAACGAAACTTGGGCATCCAAGTTTGACTGGTGTACTGCTCATTACTTGAAAGTATCATGAAGGTCGGAAGAAAAAATATATGTTGTGATTTCAGGAGACTGTAGGTTTTTGGCAGCCTAACAACGCCTTTCATTGAGTGAGTTATTCGCCAGTCTCTGCTTAAGGCTACATCAAGAGGAAACAAACCTTAGAGATAGAACGTAGAAGTATTGTATTGTGTCAAGTTTCAAGAAGCTAGCACAAACCGTGTTTGATTTAGAGTTCTAACTGCATCTGTCAATATAGGAAAAAACGCAGTGAAACCTAAAAATTCAAACTGTTCCTGCAAACGAATGCTTCGACCTAGGAGAACGAAACTTGGGCATCCAAGTTTGACTGGTGTACTGCTCATTACTTGAAAGTATCATGAAGGTCGGAAGAAAAAATATATGTTGTGATTTCAGGAGACTGTAGTTTTTTGGCAGCCTAACAACGCCTTTCATTGAGTGAGTTATTCGCCAGTCTCTGCTTAAGGCGACATCAAGAGGAAAAAAACCATAGAGATAGAACGTAGAACTACTGTATTGTGTCAAGTTTCAAGAAGCTAGCACAAACCGTGTTTGATTTAGAGTTCTAACTGCAGCTGTCAATATAGGAGAAAACGCAGTGAAACCTAAAAATTCAAACTGTTCCTGCAAACGAATGCTTCGACCTAGGAGAACGAAACTTGGGCATCCAAGTTTGACTGGTGTACTGCTCATTACTTGAAAGTATCATGAAGGTAGGAAGAAAAAATATATGTTGTGATTTGAGGAGATGCTACTTTTTGGTAGCCTAACAACGCCTTTCATTGAGTGAGTTATTCGCCAGTCTCTGCCTAAGGCTACATCAAGAGGAAACAAACCTTACAGATAGAACGTAGAACTCTTGTATTGTGTCAAGTTTCAAGAAGCTAGCACAAACCGTGTTTGATTTAGAGTTCTAACTGCATCTGTCAATATAGAAGAAAACGCAGTGAAACCTAAAAATTCAAACTGTTCCTGCAAACGAATGCTTCGACCTAGGAGAACGAAACTTGGGCATCCAAGTTTGACTGGTGTACTGCTCATTACTTGAAAGTATCATGAAGGACGGAAGAAAAAATATATGTTGTGATTTCAGGAGATTGTAGTTTTTTGGCAGCCTAACAACGCCTTTCATTGAGAAGTTATTCGCCAGTCTCTGCTTAAGGCTACATCAAGAGGAAACAAACCTTAGAGATAGAACGTAGAACTATTGTATTGTGTCAAGTTTCAAGAAGCTAGCACAAACCGTGTTTGATTTAGAGTTCTAACTGCATCTGTCAATATAGGAGAAAATGCAGTGAAACCTAAAAATTCAAACTGTTCCTGCAAACGAATGCTTCGACCTAGGAGAACGATACTTGGGCATCCAAGTTTGACTGGTGTACTGCTCATTACTTGAAAGTATCATGAAGGTCGGAAGAAAAAATATATGTTGTGATTTCAGGAGACTGTCGTTTTTTGGCAGCCTAACAACGCCTTTCATTGAGTTAGTTATTCGCCAGTCTCTGCTTAAGGCTACATCAAGAGGAAACAAACCTTAGAGATAGAACGTAGAACTATTGTATTGTGTCAAGTTTCAAGAAGCTAGCACAAACCGTGTTTGATTTAGAGTTCTAACTGCATCTGTCAATATATGAGAAAACGCAGTGAAACCTAAAAATTCAAACTGTTCCTGCAAACGAATGCTTCGACCTAGGAGAACGAAACTTGGGCATCCAAGTTTGACTGGTGTACTGCTCGTTATATGAAAGTATCATGGAGGTCGGAAGAAAAAATATATGTTGTGATTTCAGGAGATGCTACTTTTGGCAGCCTAATAACGCCTTTCATTGAGTGAGTTATTCGCCAGTCTCTGCTTAAGGCTACATCAAGAGGAAACGAACCTTAGAGATAGAACGTAGAACTATTGTATTGTGTCAAGTTTCAAGAAGCTAGCACAATCCGTGTTTGATTTAGAGTTCTAACTGCATCTGTCAATATAGGAGAAAACGCAGTGAAACCTAAAAATTCAAACTGTTCCTGCAAACGAATGCTTCGACCTAGGAGAACGAAACTTGGGCATCCAAGTTTGACTGGTGTACTGCTCATTACTTGAAAGTATCATGAAGGTCGGAAGAAAAAATATATGTTGTGATTTCAGGAGACTGTAGGTTTTTGGCAGCCTAACAACGCCTTTCATTGAGTGAGTTATTCGCCAGTCTCTGCTTAAGGCTACATCAAGAGGAAACAAACCTTAGAGATAGAACGTAGAAGTATTGTATTGTGTCAAGTTTCAAGAAGCTAGCACAAACCGTGTTTGATTTAGAGTTCTAACTGCATCTGTCAATATAGGAAAAAACGCAGTGAAACCTAAAAATTCAAACTCTTCCTGCAAACGAATGCTTCGACCTAGGAGAACGAAACTTGGGCATCCAAGTTTGATTGGTGTACTGCTCATTACTTGAAAGTATCATGAAGGTCGGAAGAAAAAATATATGTTGTGATTTCAGGAGACTGTAGTTTTTTGGCAGCCTAACAACGCCTTTCAGTGAGTGAGTTATTCGCCAGTCTCTGCTTAAGGCTACATCAAGAGGAAACAAACCTTAGAGATAGAACGTAGAACTATTGTATTGTGTCAAGTTTCAAGAAGCAAGCACAAACCGTGTTTGACTTAGAGTTCTAACTGCATCTCTCAATATAGGAGAAAACGCAGTGAAACCTAAAAATTCAAACTGTTCCTGCAAAGGAATGCTTCAATTTAGGAGAACGAAACTTGGGCATCCAAGTTTGACTGGTGTACTGCTCATTACTTGAACGTATCATGAAGGTCGGAAGAAAAAATATATGTTGTGATTTCAGGAGACTGTAGATTTTGGCAGCCTAACAACGCCTTTCATTGAGTGAGTTTTTCGCCAGTCTCTGCTTAAGGCGACATCAAGAGGAAACAAACCATAGAGATAGAACGTAGAACTACTGTATTGTGTCAAGTTTCAAGAAGCTAGCACAAACCGTGTTTGATTTAGAGTTCTAACTGCAGCTGTCAATATAGGAGAAAACGCAGTGAAACCTAAAAATTCAAACTGTTCTTGCAAACGAATGCTTCGACCTAGGAGAACGAAACTTGGGCATCCAAGTTTGACTGGTGTACTGCTCATTACTTGAAAGTATCATGAAGGTCGGAAGAAAAAATATATGTTGTGATTTCAGGAGATGCTACTTTTTGGCAGCCTAACAACGCCTTTCATTGAGTGAGTTATTCGCCAGTCTCTGCTTAAGGCTACATCAAGAGGAAACAAACCTTAGAGATAGAACGTAGAACTATTGTATTGTGTCAAGTTTCAAGAAGCTAGCACAAACCGTGTTTGATTTAGAGTTCTAACTGCATCTGTCAATATAGGAGAAAACTCAGCGAAACCTAAAAATTCAAACTGTTCCTGCAAACGAATGCTTCGACCTAGGAGAACGAAACTTGGGCATCCAAGTTTGACTGGTGTACTGCTCATTACTTGAAAGTATCATGAAGGTCGGAAGAAAAAATATATGTTGTGATTTCAGGAGACTGTAGTTTTTTGGCAGCCTAACAACGCCTTTCATTGAGTGAGTTATTCGCCAGTCTCTGCTTAAGGCGACATCAAGAGGAAACAAACCATAGAGATAGAACGTAGAACTACTGTATTGTGTCAAGTTTCAAGAAGCTAGCACAAACCGTGTTTGATTTAGAGTTCTAACTGCAGCTGTCAATATAGGAGAAAACGCAGTGAAACCTAAAAATTCAAACTGTTCCTGCAAACGAATGCTTCGACCTAGGAGAACGAAACTTGGGCATCCAAGTTTGACTGGTGTACTGCTCATTACTTGAAAGTATCATGAAGGTCGGAAGAAAAAATATATGTTGTGATTTCAGGAGATGCTACTTTTTGGCAGCCTAACAACGCCTTTCATTGAGTGAGTTATTCGCCAGTGTCTGCTTAAGGCTACATCAAGAGGAAACAAACCTTAGAGATAGAACGTAGAACTATTGTATTGTGTCAAGTTTCAAGAAGCTAGCACAAACCGTGTTTGATTTAGAGTTCTAACTGCATCTGTCAATATATGAGAAAACGCAGTGAAACCTAAAAATTCAAACTGTTCCTGCAAACGAATGCTTCGACCTAGGAGAACGAAACTTGGGCATCCAAGTTTGACTGGTGTACTGCTCATTACTTGAAAGTATCATGAAGGTCGGAAGAAAAAATATATGTTGTGATTTCAGGAGATGCTACTTTTTGGTAGCCTAACAACGCCTTTCATTGAGTGAGTTATTCGCCAGTCTCTGCCTAAGGCTACATCAAGAGGAAACAAACCTTAGAGATAGAACGTAGAACTCTTGTATTGTGTCAAGTTTCAAGAAGCTAGCACAAACCGTGTTTGATTTAGAGTTCTAACTGCATCTGTCAATATAGAAGAAAACGCAGTGAAACCTAAAAATTCAAACTGTTCCTGCAAACGAATGCTTCGACCTAGGAGAACGAAACTTGGGCATCCAAGTTTGACTGGTGTACTGCTCATTACTTGAAAGTATCATGAAGGACGGAAGAAAAAATATATGTTGTGATTTCAGGAGATTGTAGTTTTTTGGCAGCCTAACAACGCCTTTCATTGAGAAGTTATTCGCCAGTCTCTGCTTAAGGCTACATCAAGAGGAAACAAACCTTAGAGATAGAACGTAGAACTATTGTATTGTGTCAAGTTTCAAGAAGCTAGCACAAACCGTGTTTGATTTAGAGTTCTAACTGCATCTGTCAATATAGGAGAAAATGCAGTGAAACCTAAAAATTCAAACTGTTCCTGCAAACGAATGCTTCGACCTAGGAGAACGATACTTGGGCATCCAAGTTTGACTGGTGTACTGCTCATTACTTGAAAGTATCATGAAGGTCGGAAGAAAAAATATATGTTGTGATTTCAGGAGACTGTCGTTTTTTGGCAGCCTAACAACGCCTTTCATTGAGTTAGTTATTCGCCAGTCTCTGCTTAAGGCTACATCAAGAGGAAACAAACCTTAGAGATAGAACGTAGAACTATTGTATTGTGTCAAGTTTCAAGAAGCTAGCACAAACCGTGTTTGATTTAGAGTTCTAACTGCATCTGTCAATATATGAGAAAACGCAGTGAAACCTAAAAATTCAAACTGTTCCTGCAAACGAATGCTTCGACCTAGGAGAACGAAACTTGGGCATCCAAGTTTGACTGGTGTACTGCTCGTTATATGAAAGTATCATGGAGGTCGGAAGAAAAAATATATGTTGTGATTTCAGGAGATGCTACTTTTGGCAGCCTAATAACGCCTTTCATTGAGTGAGTTATTCGCCAGTCTCTGCTTAAGGCTACATCAAGAGGAAACGAACCTTAGAGATAGAACGTAGAACTATTGTATTGTGTCAAGTTTCAAGAAGCTAGCACAATCCGTGTTTGATTTAGAGTTCTAACTGCATCTGTCAATATAGGAGAAAACGCAGTGAAACCTAAAAATTCAAACTGTTCCTGCAAACGAATGCTTCGACCTAGGAGAACGAAACTTGGGCATCCAAGTTTGACTGGTGTACTGCTCATTACTTGAAAGTATCATGAAGGTCGGAAGAAAAAATATATGTTGTGATTTCAGGAGACTGTAGGTTTTTGGCAGCCTAACAACGCCTTTCATTGAGTGAGTTATTCGCCAGTCTCTGCTTAAGGCTACATCAAGAGGAAACAAACCTTAGAGATAGAACGTAGAAGTATTGTATTGTGTCAAGTTTCAAGAAGCTAGCACAAACCGTGTTTGATTTAGAGTTCTAACTGCATCTGTCAATATAGGAAAAAATGCAGTGAAACCGAAAAATTCAAACTGTTCCTGCAAACGAATGCTTCGACCTAGGAGAACGAAACTTGGGCATCCAAGTTTGATTGGTGTACTGCTCATTACTTGAAAGTATCATGAAGGTCGGAAGAAAAAATATATGTTGTGATTTCAGGAGACTGTAGTTTTTTGGCAGCCTAACAACGCCTTTCAGTGAGTGAGTTATTCGCCAGTCTCTGCTTAAGGCTACATCAAGAGGAAACAAACCTTAGAGATAGAACGTAGAACTATTGTATTGTGTCAAGTTTCAAGAAGCTAGCACAAACCGTGTTTGACTTAGAGTTCTAACTGCATCTCTCAATATAGGAGAAAACGCAGTGAAACCTAAAAATTCAAACTGTTCCTGCAAAGGAATGCTTCAATTTAGGAGAACGAAACTTGGGCATCCAAGTTTGACTGGTGTACTGCTCATTACTTGAACGTATCATGAAGGTCGGAAGAAAAAATATATGTTGTGATTTCAGGAGACTGTAGATTTTGGCAGCCTAACAACGCCTTTCATTGAGTGAGTTTTTCGCCAGTCTCTGCTTAAGGCGACATCAAGAGGAAACAAACCATAGAGATAGAACGTAGAACTACTGTATTGTGTCAAGTTTCAAGAAGCTAGCACAAACCGTGTTTGATTTAGAGTTCTAACTGCAGCTGTCAATATAGGAGAAAACGCAGTGAAACCTAAAAATTCAAACTGTTCTTGCAAACGAATGCTTCGACCTAGGAGAACGAAACTTGGGCATCCAAGTTTGACTGGTGTACTGCTCATTACTTGAAAGTATCATGAAGGTCGGAAGAAAAAATATATGTTGTGATTTCAGGAGATGCTACTTTTTGGCAGCCTAACAACGCCTTTCATTGAGTGAGTTATTCGCCAGTCTCTGCTTAAGGCTACATCAAGAGGAAACAAACCTTAGAGATAGAACGTAGAACTATTGTATTGTGTCAAGTTTCAAGAAGCTAGCACAAACCGTGTTTGATTTAGAGTTCTAACTGCATCTGTCAATATAGGAGAAAACTCAGCGAAACCTAAAAATTCAAACTGTTCCTGCAAACGAATGCTTCGACCTAGGAGAACGAAACTTGGGCATCCAAGTTTGACTGGTGTACTGCTCATTACTTGAAAGTATCATGAAGGTCGGAAGAAAAAATATATGTTGTGATTTCAGGAGACTGTAGTTTTTTGGCAGCCTAACAACGCCTTTCATTGAGTGAGTTATTCGCCAGTCTCTGCTTAAGGCGACATCAAGAGGAAACAAACCATAGAGATAGAACGTAGAACTACTGTATTGTGTCAAGTTTCAAGAAGCTAGCACAAACCGTGTTTGATTTAGAGTTCTAACTGCAGCTGTCAATATAGGAGAAAACGCAGTGAAACCAAAAAATTCAAACTGTTCCTGCAAACGAATGCTTCGACCTAGGAGAACGAAACTTGGGCATCCAAGTTTGACTGGTGTACTGCTCATTACTTGAAAGTATCATGAAGGTCGGAAGAAAAAATATATGTTGTGATTTGAGGAGATGCTACTTTTTGGCAGCCTAACAACGCCTTTCATTGAGTGAGTTATTCGCCAGTCTCTGCCTAGGGCTACATCAAGAGGAAAAAAACCTTAGAGATAGAACGTAGAACTATTGTATTGTGTCAAGTTTCAAGAAGCTAGCACAAACCGTGTTTGATTTAGAGTTCTAACTGCATCTGTCAAAATAGAAGAAAACGCAGTGAAACCTAAAAATTCAAACTGTTCCTGCAAACGAATGCTTCGACCTAAAAGAGCGAAACTTGGGCATCCAAGTTTGACTGGTGTACTGCTCATTACTTGAAAGTATCATGAAGGTCGGAAGAAAAAATATATGTTGTGATTTCAGGAGATTGTAGTTTTTTGGCAGCCTAACAACGCCTTTCATTGAGAAGTTATTCGCCAGTCTCTGCTTAAGGCTACATCAAGAGGAAACAAACCTTAGAGATAGAACGTAGAACTATTGTATTGTGTCAAGTTTCAAGAAGCTAGCACAAACCGTGTTTGATTTAGAGTTCTAACTGCATCTGTCAATATAGGAGAAAACGCAGTGAAACCTGAAAATTCAAACTGTTCCTGCAAACGAATGCTTCGACCTAGGAGAACGAAACTTGGGCATCCAAGTTTGACTGGTGTACTGCTCATTACTTGAAAGTATCATGAAGGTCGGAAGAAAAAATATATGTTGTGATTTCAGGAGACTGTAGTTTTTTGGCAGCCTAACAACGCCTTTCATTGAGTGAGTTATTCGCCAGTCTCTGCTTAAGGCTACATCAAGAGGAAACAAACCTTAGAGATAGAACGTACAACTATTGTATTGTGTCAAGTTTCAAGAAGCTAGCACAAACCGTGTTTGATTTAGAGTTCTAACTGCATCTGTCAATATAGGAGAAAACGCAGTGAAACCTAAAAATTCAAACTGTTCCTGCAAACGAATGCTTCGACCTAGGAGAACGAAACTTGGGCATCCAAGTTTGACTGGTGTACTGCTCATTACTTGAAAGTATCATGAAGGTCAGAAGAAAAAATATATGTTGTGATTTCAGGAGACTGTAGTTTTTTGGCAGCCTAAGAACGCCTTTCATTGAGTGAGTTATTCGCCAGTCTCTGGTTAAGGCTACGTCAAGAGGAAACAAACCTTAGAGATAGAAGGTAGAACTACTGTGTTGTGTCAAGTTTCAAGAAGCTAGCACAAACCGTGTTTGATTTAGAGTTCTAACTGCATCTGTCAATATAGGAGAAAACGCAGTGAAACCTAAAAATTCAAACTGTTCCTGCAAACGAATGCTTCGACCTAGGAGAACGAAACTTGGGCATACAAGTTTGACTGGTATACTGCTCATTACTTGAAAGTATCATGAAGGTCGGAAGAAAAAATATATGTTGTGATTTCAGGAGACTCTAGTTTTTTGGCAGCCTAACAACGCCTTTCATTGAGTGAGTTATTCGCCAGTCTCTGCTTAAGGCTACATCAAGAGGAAACAAACCTTAGAGATAGAACGTAGAACTATTGTATTGTGTCAAGTTTCAAGAAGCTAGCACAAACCGTGTTTGATTTAGAGTTCTAACTGCATCTGTCAATATAGGAGAAAACGCAGAGAAACCTGAAAATTCAAACTGTTCCTGCAAACAAATGCTTCGACCTAGGAGAACGAAACTTGGGCATCCAAGTTTGACTGGTGTACTGCTCATTACTTGAAAGTAACATGAAGGTCGGAAGAAAAAATATATGTTGTGATTTCAGGAGACTGTAGTTTTTTGGCAGCCTAAGAACGCCTTTCATTGAGTGAGTTATTCGCCAGTCTCTGGTTAAGGCTACATCGAGAGGAAACAAACCTTAGAGATAGAACCTAGAACTATTGTATTTTGTCAAGTTTCAAGAAGCTAGCACAAACCGTGTTTGATTTAGAGTTCTAACTGCATCTGTCAATATAGAAGAAAACGCAGTGAAACCTAAAAATTCAATCTGTTCCTGCAAACGAATGCTTCGACCTAGGAGAACGAAACTTGGGCATCCAAGTTTGACTGGTGTACTGCTCATTACTTGAAAGTATCATGAAGGTCGGAAGAAAAAATATATGTTGTGATTTCAGGAGACTGTAGTTTTTTGGCAGCCTAAGAACGCCTTTTATTGAGTGAGTTATTCGCCAGTCTCTGGTTAAGGCTACATCGAGAGGAAACAAACCTTAGAGATAGAACCTAGAACTATTGTATTTTGTCAAGTTTCAAGAAGCTAGCACAAACCGTGTTTGATTTAGAGTTCTAACTGCATCTGTCAATATAGAAGAAAACGCAGTGAAACCTAAAAATTCAATCTGTTCCTGCAAACGAATGCTTCGACCTAGGAGAACGAAACTTGGGCATCCAAGTTTGACTGGTGTACTGCTCATTACTTGAAAGTATCATGAAGGTCGGAAGAAAAAATATATGTTGTGATTTCAGGAGACTGTAGTTTTTTGGCAGCCTAACAACGCCTTTCATTGAGTGAGTTATTCGCCAGTCTTTGCTTAAGGCTACATCAAGAGGAAACAAACCATAGAGATAGAACGTAGAACTACTGTATTGTGTCAATTTTCAAGAAGCTAGCACAAACCGTGTTTGATTTAGGGTTCGAACTGCATCTGTCAATATAGAAGAAAACGCAGTGAAACCTAAAAATTCAAACTGTTCCTGCAAATGAATGCTTCGACCTAGGAGAACAAAAGTTGGGCATCCAAGTTTGACTGGTGTACTGCTCATTACTTGAAAGTATCATGAAGGTCAGAAGAAAAAATATATGTTGTGATTTCAGGAGACTGTATTTTTTTGGCAGCCTAACAACGCCTTTCATTGAGTGAGTTATTCGCCAGTCTCTGCTTAAGGCTACATCAGAGGAAACAAACCTTAGAGATAGAACGTAGAACTATTGTATTGTGTCAAGTTTCAAGAAGCTAGCACAAACCGTGTTTGATTTAGGGTTCGAACTGCATCTGTCAATATAGGAGAAAACGCAGTGAAACCTAAAAATTCAAACTGTTCCTGCAAACGAATGCTTCGACCTAGGAGAACGAAAATTGGGCATCCAAGTTTGACTGGTGTACTGCTCATTACTTGAAAGTATCATGAAGGTCAGAAGAAAAAATATATGTTGTGATTTCAGGAGACTGTAGTTTTTTGGCAGCCTAAGAACGCCTTTCATTGAGTGAGTTATTCGCCAG
Organism: Callospermophilus lateralis; assembly: GCF_048772815.1. NCBI lineage: Eukaryota > Metazoa > Chordata > Mammalia > Rodentia > Sciuridae > Callospermophilus > Callospermophilus lateralis. The sequence goes on from NW_027516723.1 coordinate 47,567, forward strand.
TCTCTGCTTAAGGCTACGTCAAGAGGAAACAAACCTTAGAGATAGAACATAGAACTACTGTGTTGTGTCAAGTTTAAAGAAGCTAGCACAAACCGTGTTTGATTTAGAGTTCTAACTGCATCTGTCAATATAGGAGAAAACGCAGTGAAACCTAAAAATTCAAACTGTTCCTGCAAACGAATGCTTCGACATAGGAGAACGAAACTTGGGCATCCAAGTTTGACTGGTGTACTGCTCATTACTTGAAAGTATCATGAAGGTCGGAAGAAAAAATATATGTTGTGATTTCAGGAGACTGTAGTTTTTTGGCAGCCTAACAATGCCTTTCATTGAGTGAGTTATTCGCCAGTCTCTGCTTAAGGCTACATCAAGAGGAAACAAACCATAGAGATAGAACGTTGAACTACTGTATTGTGTCAAGTTTCAAGAAGCTAGCACAAACCGTGTTTGATTTAGAGTTCTAACTGCAGCTGTCAATATAGGAGATAACGCAGTGAAACCTAAAAATTCAAACTGTTCCTGCAAACGAATGCTTCGACCTAGGAGAACGAAACTTGGGCATCCAAGTTTGACTGGTGTACTGCTCATTACTTGAAAGTATCATGAAGGTCGGAAGAAAAAATGTATGTTGTGATTTCAGGAGATACTACTTTTTGGCAGCCTAACAACGCGTTCATTGAGTGAGTTATTCACCAGTCTCTGCTTAAGGCTACATCAAGAGGAAAAAAACCTTAGAGATAGAACGTAGAACTATTGTATTGTGTCAAGTTTCAAGAAGCTAGCACAAACCGTGTTTGATTTAGAGTTCTAACTGCATCTGTCAATATAGGAGAAAACGCAGTGAAACCTAAAAATTCAAACTGTTCCTGCAAACGAATGCTTTGACCTAGGAGAATGAAACTTGGGCATCCAAGTTTGACTGGTGTACTGCTCATTACTTGAAAGTATCATGAAGGTCGGAAGAAAAAATATATGTTGTGATTTCAGGAGACTGTAGTTTTTTGGCAGCCTAACAACGCCTTTCATTGAGTGAGTTATTCGCCAGTCTCTGCTTAAGGCGACATCAAGAGGAAACAAACCATAGAGATAGAACGTAGAACAACTGTATTGTGTCAAGTTTCAAGAAGCTAGCACAAACCGTGTTTGATTTAGAGTTGTAACTGCAGCTGTCAATATAGGAGAAAACGCAGTGAAACCTAAAAATTCAAACTGTTCCTGCAAACGAATGCTTCGACCTAGGAGAACGAAACTTGGGCATCCAAGTTTGACTGGTGTACTGCTCATTACTTGAAAGTATCATGAAGGTCAGAAGAAAAAATATATGTTGTGATTTCAGGAGACTGTATTTTTTTGGCAGCCTAAGAACGCCTTTCATTGAGTGAGTTATTCGCCAGTCTCTGCTTAAGGCTACGTCAAGAGGAAACAAACCTTAGAGATAGAACGTAGAACTACTGTGTTGTGTCAAGTTTAAAGAAGCTAGCACAAACCGTGTTTGATTTAGAGTTCTAACTGCATCTGTCAATATAGGAAAAAACGCAGTGAAACCTAAAAATTCAAACTGTTCCTGCAAACGAATGCTTCGACCTAGGAGAACGAAACTTGGGCATCCAAGTTTGACTGCAGTACTGCTCATTACTTGAAAGTATCAGGAAGGTCGGAAGAAAAAATATATGTTGTGATTTCAGGAGACTGTAGTTTTTTGGCAGCCTAACAACGCCTTTCATTGAGTGAGTTATTCGCCAGTCTCTGCTTAAGGCTACATCAAGAGGAAACAAACCTTAGAGATAGAACGTAGAACTACTGTATTGTGTCAAGTTTCAAGAAGCTAGCACAAACCGTGTTTGATTTAGAGTTCAAACTGCATCTGTCAATATAGGAGAAAACGCAGTGAAACCTAAAAATTCAAACTGTTCCTGCAAATGAATGCTTCGACCTAGGAGAACGAAAGTTGGGCATCCAAGTTTGACTGGTGTACTGCTCATTACTTGAAAGTATCATGAAGGTCAGAAGAAAAAATATATGTTGTGATTTCAGGAGACTGTAGTTTTTTGGCAGCCTAACAACGTTTTTCATTTAGTGAGTTATTCGCCAGTCTCTGCTTAAGGCTACATCAAGAGGATACAAACCTTAGAGATAGAACGTAGAACTATTGTATTGTGTCAAGTTTCAAGAAGCTAGCACAAACCGTATTTGATTTAGGGTTCAAACTGCATCTGTCAATATAGAAGAAAACGCAGTGAAACCTAAAAATTCAAACTGTTCCTGCAAACGAATGCTTCGACCTAGGAGAACGAAAATTGGGCATCCAAGTTTGACTGGTGTACTGCTCATTACTTGAAAGTATCATGAAGGTCGGAAGAAAAAATATATGTTGTGATTTCAGGAGACTGTAGTTTTTTGGCAGCCTAAGAACGCCTTTCATTGAGTGAGTTATTCGCCAGTCTCTGGTTAAGGCTACATCAAGAGGAAACAATCCTTAGAGATAGAACGTAGAACTACTGTATTGTGTCAAGTTTCAAGAAGGTAGCACAAACCGTGTTTGATTTAGAGTTCTAACTGCATCTGTCAATATAGGAGAAAACGCAGTGAAACCTAAAAATTCAAACTGTTCCTGCAAACGAATGCTTCGACCTAGGAGAACGAAACTTGGGCATCCAAGTTTGACTGGTGTACTGCTCATTACTTGAAAGTATCATGAAGGTCGGAAGAAAAAATATATGTTGTGATTTCAGGAGACTGTAGTTTTTTGGCAGCCTAACAATGCCTTTCATTGAGTGACTTATTCGCCAGTCTCTGCTTAAGGCTACATCAAGAGGAAACAAACCTTAGAGATAGAACGTAGAACTATTGTATTGTGTCAAGTTTCAAGAAGCTAGCACAAACCGTGTTTGATTTAGAGTTCTAACTGCGTCTGTCAATATAGGAGAAAACGCAGTGAAACCTAAAAATTCAAACTGTTCCTGCAAACGAATGCTTCGACCTAGGAGAACGAAACTTGAGCATCCAAGTTTGACTGGTGTACTGCTCATTACTTGAAAGTATCATGAAGGTCGGAAGAAAAAATATATGTTGTGATTTCAGGAGATGCTACTTTTTGGCAGCCTAACAACGCTTTCATTGAGTGAGTTATTCGCCAGTCTCTGCTTAAGGCTACATCAAGAGGAAACAAACCTTAGAGATAGAACGTAGAACTATTGTATTGTGTCAAGTTTCAAGAAGCTAGCACAAACCGTGTTTGATTTAGAGTTCTAACTGCATATGTCAATATAGGAGAAAACGCAGTGAAACCTAAAAATTCAAACTGTTCCTGCAAACGAATGCTTCGACCTAGGAGAACGAAACTTGGGCATCCAAGTTTGACTGCAGTACTGCTCATTACTTGAAAGTATCAGGAAGGTCGGAAGAAAAAATATATGTTGTGATTTCAGGAGACTGTAGTTTTTTGGCAGCCTAACAACGCCTTTCATTGAGTGAGTTATTCGCCAGTCTCTGGTTAAGGCTACATCAAGAGGAAACAATCCTTAGAGATAGAACGTAGAACTACTGTATTGTGTCAAGTTTCAAGAAGCTAGCACAAACCGTGTTTGATTTAGAGTTCTAACTGCATCTGTCAATATAGGAGAAAACGCAGTGAAACCTAAAAATTCAAACTGTTCCTGCAAACGAATGCTTCGACCTAGGAGAACGAAACTTGGGCATCCAAGTTTGACTGGTGTACTGCTCATTACTTGAAAGTATCATGAAGGTCGGAAGAAAAAATATATGTTGTGATTTCAGGAGACTGTAGTTTTTTGGCAGCCTAACAATGCCTTTCATTGAGTGACTTATTCGCCAGTCTCTGCTTAAGGCTACATCAAGAGGAAACAAACCTTAGAGATAGAACGTAGAACTATTGTATTGTGTCAAGTTTCAAGAAGCTAGCACAAACCGTGTTTGATTTAGAGTTCTAACTGCATCTGTCAATATAGGAGAAAACGCAGTGAAACCTAAAAATTCAAACTGTTCCTGCAAACGAATGCTTCGACCTAGGAGAACGAAACTTGAGCATCCAAGTTTGACTGGTGTACTGCTCATTACTTGAAAGTATCATGAAGGTCGGAAGAAAAAATATATGTTGTGATTTCAGGAGATGCTACTTTTTGGCAGCCTAACAACGCCCTTCATTGAGTGAGTTATTCGCCAGTCTCTGCTTAAGGCTACATCAAGAGGAAAAAAACCTTAGAGATAGAACGTAGAACTATTGTATTGTGTCAAGTTTCAAGAAGCTAGCACAAACCGTGTTTGATTTAGAGTTCTAACTGCATCTGTCAATATAGGAGGAAATGCAGTGAAACCTAAAAATTCAAACTGTTCCTGCAAACGAATGCTTCGACCTAGGAGAACGAAACTTGGGCATCCAAGTTTGACTGCTGTACTGCTCATTACTTGAAAGTATCATGAAGGTCAGAAAAAAAAATATATGTAGTGATTTCAGGAGACTCTAGTTTTTTGGCAGCCTAACAACGCATTTCATTGAGTGAGTTATTCGCCAGTCTCTGCTTAAGGCTACATCAAGAGGAAACAAACCTTAGAGATAGAACGTAGAACCACTGTATTGTGTCAAGTTTCAAGAAGCTAGCACAAACCGTGTTTGATTTAGAGTTCAAACTGCATCTGTCAATATAGGAGAAAACGCAGTGAAACCTAAAAATTCAAACTGTTCCTGCAAATGAATGCTTCGACCTAGGAGAACGAAAGTTGGGCATCCAAGTTTGACTGGTGTACTGCTCATTACTTTAAAGTATCATGAAGGTCAGAAGAAAAAATATATGTTGTGATTTCAGGAGACTGTAGTTTTTTGGCAGCCTAACAACGCCTTTCATTGAGTGAGTTATTCGCCAGTGTCTGCTTAAGGCTACATCAAGAGGAAACAAACCTTCGAGATAGAACGTAGAACTATTGTATTGTGTCAAGTTTCAAGAAGCTAGCACAAACCGTGTTTGATTTAGGGTTCGAACTGCATCAGTCAATATAGAAGAAAACGCAGTGAAACCTAAAAATTCAAACTGTTCCTGCAAACGAATGCTTCGACCTAGGAGAACGAAAATTGGGCATCCAAGTTTAACTGGTGTACGGCTCATTACTTGAAAGTATCATGAAGGTCGGAAGAAAAAAAATATGTGTGATTTCAGGAGACTGTAGTTTTTTGGCAGCCTAACAACGCCTTTCATTGAGTGAGTTATTCGCCAGTCTCTGGTTAAGGCTACATCGAGAGGAAACAAACCTTAGAGATAGAACGTAGAACTATTGTATTTTGTCAAGTTTCAAGAAGCTAGCACAAACCGTGTTTGATTTAGCGTTCTAACTGCATCTGTCAATATAGAAGAAAACGCAGTGAAACCTTAAAATTCATACTGTTCCTGCAAACGAATGCTTCGTCCTAGGAGAACGAAACTTGGGCATACAAGTTTGACTGGTGTACTGCTCATTACTTCAAAGTATCATGAAGGTCGGAAGAAAAAATATATGTTGTGATTTCAGGAGACTGTACTTTTTGGCAGTCTAACAACGCCTTTCATTGAGTGAGTTATTCGCCAGTCTCTGCTTAAGGCTACATCAAGAGGAAACAAACCTTAGAGATAGAACGTAGAACTATTGTATTGTGTCAAGTTTCAAGAAGCTAGCACAAACCGTGTTTGATTTAGAGTTCTAACTAAATCTGTCAATATAGGAGAAAACGCAGTGAAACCTAAAAATTCAAACTGTTCCTGCAAACGAATGCTTCGACCTAGGAGAACAAAACTTGGGCATCCAAGTTTGACTGGTGTACTGCTCATTACTTGAAACTATCATGAAGGTCGGAAGAAAAAATATATGATGTGATTTCAGGAGACTGTAGTTTTTTGGCAGCCTAACAACGCCTTTCATTGAGTGAGTTATTCGCCAGTCTCTGCTTAAGGCTACATCAAGAGGAAACAAACCATAGAGATAGAATGTAGAACTACTGTATTGTGTCAAGTTTCAAGAAGCTAGCAAAAACCGTGTTTGATTTAGAGTTCTAACTGCAGCTGTCAATATAGGAGATAACGCAGTGAAACCTAAAAATTCAAACTGTTCCTGCAAACGAATGCTTCGACCTAGGAGAACGAAACTTGGGCATCCAAGTTTGACTGGTGTACTGCTCATTACTTGAAAGTATCATGAAGGTCGGAAGAAAAAATATATGTTGTGATTTCAGGAGATGCTACTTTTTGGCAGCCTAACAACGCCTTTCATTGAGTGAGTTATTTGCCAGTCTCTGGTTAAGGCTACATTGAGAGAAACAAACCTTAGAGATAGAACGTAGAACTATTGTATTTTGTCAAGTTTCAAGAAGCTAGCACAAACCGTGTTTGATTTAGAGTTCTAACTGCATCTGTCAATATAGAAGAAAACGCAGTGAAACCTAAAAATTCAAACTGTTCCTGCAAACGAATGCTTCGACCTAGGAGAACGAAACTTGGGCATCCAAGTTTGACTGGTGTACTGCTCATTACTTGAAAGTATCATGAAGGTCGGAAGAAAAA
>NW_027516724.1:0-54104 GCF_048772815.1 Callospermophilus lateralis
ATAGATGTCTTTGGAAGTCTAAATCAAACACGGTTTGTGCTAGCTCCTTGAAACTTGACAAAATAAAGTAGTTCTAAGTTCTGTCTTTGTTGTTTGTTTCCTCTTGAAATAGGCGCAAGCAAAGACTGCGTAAAACGCATTCATTGGAAGGTGTGCCAAGCTTCCAAAAAACTACTGTTTTTCTGAATACTCGGCAAATTTTTTTTCATCCGACCTTGATGATCTCTGTGGTAATGATCACTTCACTAAGTCCACTTAGCTGCCCAATATTCACTCTTCTAGGATGAAGTGTTCGTTACCAATAACAGTTTGAGTTTTTAGGTTTCACTCTATTTCCTCCTATATAGATAGATGTGTTTGGAAGTCTAAATCAAACACGGTTTGTGCTAGCTCCTTGAAACTTGACAAAATAAAGTAGTTCTGAGTTCTGTCTTTGTTGTTTGTTTCCTCTTGAAATAGGCACAAGCAAAGACTGCGTAAAACGCATTCATTGGAAGGTGTGCCAAGCTTCCAAAAAACTACTGGTTTTCTGAATACTCGGCAAATTTTTTTTCATCCGACCTTGATGATCTCTGTGTTAATGATCACTTCACTAAGTCCACTTAGCTGCCCAATTTTCACTCTTCTAGGATGAAGCGTTCGTTACCAGTAACAGTTTGAATTTTTAGGTTTCACTCTATTTCCTCCTATACAGATAGATGTGTTTTTTAAGTCTAAATCAAACACGGTTTGTGCTAGCTCCTTGAAACTTGACAAAATAAAGTAGTTCTAAGTTCTGTCTTTGTGGTTTGTTTCCTCTTGAAATAGCCACAAGCAAAGACTGCGTAAAACACCTTCATTGGAAAGGTGTTCCAAGCTTCCAAAATACTACTGGTTTTCTGAATACTCGGCAAATTTTTTTTCATCCGACCTTGATGATCTCTGTGGTAATGATCACTTCACTAAGTCCACTTAGGTGCCCAATTTTCACTCTTCTAGGATGAAGCGTTCGTTACTAGTAACAGGTTGAATTTTTAGGTTTCACTCTATTTCCTCCTATACAGATAGATGTCTTTTTAAGTCTAAATCAAACACGGTGTGTGCTAGCTCCTTGAAACTTGACAAAATAAAGTAGTTCTAAGTTCTGTCTTTGTGGTTTGTTTCCTCTTGAAATAGCCACAAGCAAAGACTGCGTAAAACACATTCATTGCAAAGGTGTGCCAAGCTTCCAAAAAACTACTGGTTTTCTGAATACTCGGCAAATTTTTTTTCATCCGACCTTGATGATCTCTGTGGTAATGATCACTTCACTAAGTCCACTTAGCTTCCCAATATTCACTCTTCTAGGATGAAGTGTTCGTTACCAGTAACAGTTTGAGTTTTTAGGTTTCACTCTATTTCCTCCTATACAGATAGATGTCTTTTTTAAGTCTAAATCAAACACGGTTTGTGCTAGCTCCTTGAAACTTGACAAAATAAAGTAGTTCTAAGTTCTGTCTTTGTGGTTTGTTTCCTCTTGAAATTGCCACACGCAAAGACTGCGTAAAACACCTTCATTGGAAAGGTGTTCCAAGCTTCCAAAATACTACTTGTTTTCTGAATACTCTTCAAATTTTTTTTCATCCGACCTTGATGATCTCTGTGGTAATGATAAGTTCACTAAGTCCACTTAGCTGCCCAATTTTCACTCTTCTAGGATGAAGCGTTCGTTACCAGTAACAGTTTGAATTTTTAGGTTTCACTCTATTTCCTCCTATACAGATAGATGTCTTTTTTAAGTCTAAATCAAACACGGTTTGTGCTAGCTCCTTGAAACTTGACAAAATAAAGTAGTTCTAAGTTCTGTCTTTGTGGTTTGTTTCCTGTTGAAATAGGCACAAGCAAAGACTGCGTAAAACACATTCATTGGAAGGTGTGCCAAGTTTCCAAAAAACTACTGGTTTTCTGAATACTCGGCAAATTTTTTTCATCCGACCTTGATGATCTCTGTGGTAATGATCACTTAACTAAGTCCACTTAGGTGCCCAATTTTCACTCTTCTAGGATGAAGCGTTCGTTACCAGTAACAGTTTGAATTTTTAGGTTTCACTCTATTTCCTCCTATACAGATAGATTTCTTTTTTAAGTCTAAATCAAACACGGTTTGTGCTAGCTCCTTGAAACTTGACAAAATAAAGTAGTTCTAAGTTCTGTCTTTGTGGTTTGTTTCCTCTTGAAATAGCCACAAGGAAAGACTGCGTAAAACACATTCATTGCAAACGTGTGCCAAGCTTCCAAAAAACTACTGGTTTTCTGAATACTCGGCAAAATTTTTTTCATCCGACCTTGATGATCTCTGTGGTAATGATCCCTTCACTAAGTCCACTTAGCTGCCCAATATTCACTCTTCTAGGATGAAGTGATCGTTACCAATAACAGTTTGAGTTTTTAGGTTTCACTCTATTTCCTCCTATATAGATAGATGTCTTTGGAAGTCTAAATCAAACACGGTTTGTGCTAGCTCCTTGAAACTTGACAAAATAAAGTAGTTCTAAGTTCTGTCTTTGTTGTTTGTTTCCTCTTGAAATAGGCGCAAGCAAAGACTGCGTAAAACGCATTCATTGGAAGGTGTGCCAAGCTTCCAAAAAACTACTGTTTTTCTGAATACTCGGCAAATTTTTTTTCATCCGACCTTGATGATCTCTGTGGTAATGATCACTTCACTAAGTCCACTTAGCTGCCCAATATTCACTCTTCTAGGATGAAGTGTTCGTTACCAATAACAGTTTGAGTTTTTAGGTTTCACTCTATTTCCTCCTATATAGATAGATGTGTTTGGAAGTCTAAATCAAACACGGTTTGTGCTAGCTCCTTGAAACTTGACAAAATAAAGTAGTTCTGAGTTCTGTCTTTGTTGTTTGTTTCCTCTTGAAATAGGCACAAGCAAAGACTGTGTAAAATGCATTCATTGGAAGGTGTGCCAAGCTTCCAAAAAACTACTGGTTTTCTGAATACTCGGCAAATTTTTTTTCATCCGACCTTGATGATCTCTGTGTTAATGATCACTTCACTAAGTCCACTTAGCTGCCCAATTTTCACTCTTCTAGGATGAAGCGTTCGTTACCAGTAACAGTTTGAATTTTTAGGTTTCACTCTATTTCCTCCTATACAGATAGATGTGTTTTTTAAGTCTAAATCAAACACGGTTTGTGCTAGCTCCTTGAAACTTGACAAAATAAAGTAGTTCTAAGTTCTGTCTTTGTGGTTTGTTTCCTCTTGAAATAGCCACAAGCAAAGACTGCGTAAAACACCTTCATTGGAAAGCTGTTCCAAGCTTCCAAAATACTACTGGTTTTCTGAATACTCGGCAAATTTTTTTTCATCCGACCTTGATGATCTCTGTGGTAATGATCACTTCACTAAGTCCACTTAGGTGCCCAATTTTCACTCTTCTAGGATGAAGCGTTCGTTACTAGTAACAGGTTGAATTTTTAGGTTTCACTCTATTTCCTCCTATACAGATAGATGTCTTTTTTAAGTCTAAATCAAACACGGTGTGTGCTAGCTCCTTGAAACTTGACAAAATAAAGTAGTTCTAAGTTCTGTCTTTGTGGTTTGTTTCCTCTTGAAATAGCCACAAGCAAAGACTGCGTAAAACACATTCATTGCAAAGGTGTGCCAAGCTTCCAAAAAACTACTGGTTTTCTGAATACTCGGCAAATTTTTTTTCATCCGACCTTGATGATCTCTGTGGTAATGATCACTTCACTAAGTCCACTTAGCTTCCCAATATTCACTCTTCTAGGATGAAGTGTTCGTTACCAGTAACAGTTTGAGTTTTTAGGTTTCACTCTATTTCCTCCTATACAGATAGATGTCTTTTTTAAGTCTAAATCAAACACGGTTTGTGCTAGCTCCTTGAAACTTGACAAAATAAAGTAGTTCTAAGTTCTGTCTTTGTGGTTTGTTTCCTCTTGAAATTGCCACACGCAAAGACTGCGTAAAACACCTTCATTGGAAAGGTGTTCCAAGCTTCCAAAATACTACTTGTTTTCTGAATACTCTTCAAATTTTTTTTCATCCGACCTTGATGATCTCTGTGGTAATGATAAGTTCACTAAGTCCACTTAGCTGCCCAATTTTCACTCTTCTAGGATGAAGCGTTCGTTACCAGTAACAGTTTGAATTTTTAGGTTTCACTCTATTTCCTCCTATACAGATAGATGTCTTTTTTAAGTCTAAATCAAACACGGTTTGTGCTAGCTCCTTGAAACTTGACAAAATAAAGTAGTTCTAAGTTCTGTCTTTGTGGTTTGTTTCCTGTTGAAATAGGCACAAGCAAAGACTGCGTAAAACACATTCATTGGAAGGTGTGCCAAGTTTCCAAAAAACTACTGGTTTTCTGAATACTCGGCAAATTTTTTTTCATGCGACCTTGATGATCTCTGTGGTAATGATCACTTAACTAAGTCCACTTAGGTGCCCAATTTTCACTCTTCTAGGATGAAGCGTTCGTTACCAGTAACAGTTTGAATTTTTAGGTTTCACTCTATTTCCTCCTATACAGATAGATGTCTTTTTTAAGTCTAAATCAAACACGGTTTGTGCTAGCTCCTTGAAACTTGACAAAATAAAGTAGTTCTAAGTTCTGTCTTTGTGGTTTGTTTCCTCTTGAAATAGGCACAAGGAAAGACTGCGTAAAACACATTCATTGGAAAGGTGTGCCAAGCTTCCAAAAAATTACTGGTTTTCTGAATACTCGGCAAATTTTTTTTCATCCGACCTTGATGATCTCTGTGATAATGATCACTTCACTAAGTCAACTTAGCTGCCCAATATTCACTCTTCTAGGGTGAAGTGTTCGTTACCAGTAACAGTTTGAGTTTTAGGTTTCACTCTATTTCCTCCTATATAGACAGATGTGTTTGGAAGTCTAAATCAAACACGGTTTGTGCTAGCTCCTTGAAACTTGACAAAATAAAGTAGTTCTGAGTTCTGTCTTTGTGGTTTGTTTCCTCTTGAAATAGCCACAAGCAAAGACTGCGTAAAACACATTCATTAGAAAGGTGTTCCAAGCTTCCAAAATACTACTGGTTTTCTGAATACTCGGCAAATTTTTTTTCATCCGACCTTGATGATCTCTGTGGTAATGATCAGTTCACTAAGTCCACTTAGCTGCCCAATTTTCACTCTTCTAGGATGAAGCATTCGTTACCAGTAAAAGTTTGAATTTTTAGGTTTCACTCTATTTCCTCCTATACAGATAGATGTCTTTTTTAAGTCTAAATCAAACACGGTTTGTGCTAGCTCCTTGAAACTTGACAAAATAAAGTAGTTCTAAGTTCTGACTTTGTGGTTTGTTTCCTCTTGAAATAGGCACAAGCAAAGACTGCGTAAAACACCTTCATTGGAAGGTGTGACAAGCTTCCAAAAAACTACTGGTTTTCTGAATACTCGGCAAATATTTTCTCATCCGACCTTGATGATCTCTGTGGTAATGATCATTCACTAAGTCCACTTAGGTGCCCAATTTTCACTCTTCTAGGATGAAGCGTTCGTTACCAGTAACAGGTTGAATTTTTAGGTTTCACTCTATTTCCTCCTATACAGATAGATGTCTTTTTTAAGTCTAAATCAAACACGGTGTGTGCTAGCTCCTTGAAACTTGACAAAATAAAGTAGTTCTAAGTTCTGTCTTTGTGGTTTGTTTCCTCTTGAAATAGCCACAAGCAAAGACTGCGTAAAACACATTCATTGCAAAGGTGTGCCAAGCTTCCAAAAAACTACTGGTTTTCTGAATACTCGGCAAATTTTTTTCATCCGACCTTGATCATCTCTGTGGTAATGATCACTTCACTAAGTCCACTTAGCTGCCCAATATTCACTCTTCTAGGATGAAGTGTTCGTTACCAGTAACAGTTTGAGTTTTTAGGTTTCACTCTATTTCCTCTAACATAGATAGATTTGTTTGGAAGTCTAAATCAAACACGGTTTGTGCTAGCTCCTTGAAACTTGAAAAAATAAAGTAGTTCTAAGTTCTGTCTTTGTGGTTTGTTTCCTCTTGAAATAGGCACACGGAAAGACTGCGTAAAACACATTCATTGGAAAGGTGTGCCAAGCTTCCAAAAACCTACTGGTTTTCTGAATACTCGGCAAATTTTTTTTCATCCGACCTTGATGATCTCTGTGATAATGATCACTTCACTAAGTCCACTTAGCTGCCCAATATTCACTCTTCTAGGATGAAGTGTTCGTTACCAGTAACAGTTTGAGTTTTTAGGTTTCACTCTATTTCCTCCTATATAGATAGATGTGTTTGGAAGTCTAAATCAAACACGGTTTGTGCTAGCTCCTTGAAACTTGACAAAATAAAGTAGTTCTAAGTTCTGTCTTTGTGGTTTGTTTCCTCTTGAAATAGCCACAAGCAAAGACTGTGTAAAACACCTTCATTGGAAAGGTGTTCCAATCTTCCAAAATAGTACTGGTTTTCTGAATACTCGGCAAATTTTTTTTCATCCGACCTTGATGATCTCTGTGGTAATGATCAGTTCACTAAGTCCACTTAGCTGCCCAATTTTCACTCTTCTAGGATGAAGCGTTCGTTACCAGTAACAGTTTTAATTTTTAGGTTTCACTCTATTTCCTCCTATACAGATAGATGTCTTTTTTAAGTCTAAATCAAACACGGTTTGTGCTAGCTCCTTGAAACTTGACAAAATAAAGTAGTTCTAAGTTCTGTCTTTGTGGTTTGTTTCCTCTTGAAATAGGCACAAGGAAAGACTGCGTAAAACACATTCATTGGAAAGGTGTGCCAAGCTTCCAAAAAATTACTGGTTTTCTGAATACTCGGCAAATTTTTTTTCATCCGACCTTGATGATCTCTGTGATAATGATCACTTCACTAAGTCAACTTAGCTGCCCAATATTCACTCTTCTAGGGTGAAGTGTTCGTTACCAGTAACAGTTTGAGTTTTAGGTTTCACTCTATTTCCTCCTATATAGACAGATGTGTTTGGAAGTCTAAATCAAACACGGTTTGTGCTAGCTCCTTGAAACTTGACAAAATAAAGTAGTTCTGAGTTCTGTCTTTGTGGTTTGTTTCCTCTTGAAATAGCCACAAGCAAAGACTGCGTAAAACACCTTCATTAGAAAGGTGTTCCAAGCTTCCAAAATACTACTGGTTTTCTGAATACTCGGCAAATTTTTTTTCATCCGACCTTGATGATCTCTGTGGTAATGATCAGTTCACTAAGTCCACTTAGCTGCCCAATTTTCACTCTTCTAGGATGAAGCATTCGTTACCAGTAAAAGTTTGAATTTTTAGGTTTCACTCTATTTCCTCCTATACAGATAGATGTCTTTTTTAAGTCTAAATCAAACACGGTTTGTGCTAGCTCCTTGAAACTTGACAAAATAAAGTAGTTCTAAGTTCTGACTTTGTGGTTTGTTTCCTCTTGAAATAGGCACAAGCAAAGACTGCGTAAAACACCTTCATTGGAAGGTGTGACAAGCTTCCAAAAAACTACTGGTTTTCTGAATACTCGGCAAATATTTTCTCATCCGACCTTGATGATCTCTGTGGTAATGATCATTCACTAAGTCCACTTAGGTGCCCAATTTTCACTCTTCTAGGATGAAGCGTTCGTTACCAGTAACAGGTTGAATTTTTAGGTTTCACTCTATTTCCTCCTATACAGATAGATGTCTTTTTTAAGTCTAAATCAAACACGGTGTGTGCTAGCTCCTTGAAACTTGACAAAATAAAGTAGTTCTAAGTTCTGTCTTTGTGGTTTGTTTCCTCTTGAAATAGCCACAAGCAAAGACTGCGTAAAACACATTCATTGCAAAGGTGTGCCAAGCTTCCAAAAAACTACTGGTTTTCTGAATACTCGGCAAATTTTTTTCATCCGACCTTGATCATCTCTGTGGTAATGATCACTTCACTAAGTCCACTTAGCTGCCCAATATTCACTCTTCTAGGATGAAGTGTTCGTTACCAGTAACAGTTTGAGTTTTTAGGTTTCACTCTATTTCCTCTAACATAGATAGATTTGTTTGGAAGTCTAAATCAAACACGGTTTGTGCTAGCTCCTTGAAACTTGAAAAAATAAAGTAGTTCTAAGTTCTGTCTTTGTGGTTTGTTTCCTCTTGAAATAGGCACACGGAAAGACTGCGTAAAACACATTCATTGGAAAGGTGTGCCAAGCTTCCAAAAACCTACTGGTTTTCTGAATACTCGGCAAATTTTTTTTCATCCGACCTTGATGATCTCTGTGATAATGATCACTTCACTAAGTCCACTTAGCTGCCCAATATTCACTCTTCTAGGATGAAGTGTTCGTTACCAGTAACAGTTTGAGTTTTTAGGTTTCACTCTATTTCCTCCTATATAGATAGATGTGTTTGGAAGTCTAAATCAAACACGGTTTGTGCTAGCTCCTTGAAACTTGACAAAATAAAGTAGTTCTAAGTTCTGTCTTTGTGGTTTGTTTCCTCTTGAAATAGCCACAAGCAAAGACTGTGTAAAACACCTTCATTGGAAAGGTGTTCCAATCTTCCAAAATAGTACTGGTTTTCTGAATACTCGGCAAATTTTTTTTCATCCGACCTTGATGATCTCTGTGGTAATGATCAGTTCACTAAGTCCACTTAGCTGCCCAATTTTCACTCTTCTAGGATGAAGCGTTCGTTACCAGTAACAGTTTTAATTTTTAGGTTTCACTCTATTTCCTCCTATACAGATAGATGTGTTTTTTAAGTCTAAATCAAACACGGTTTGTGCTAGCTCCTTGAAACTTGACTAAATAAAGTAGTTCTAAGTTCTGTCTTTGTGGTTTGTTTCCTCTTGAAATAGCCACAAGCAAAGACTGCGTAAAACACCTTCATTGGAAAGGTGTTCCAAGCTTCCAAAATACTACTGGTTTTCTGAATACTCGGCAAATTTTTTTTCATCCGACATTGATGATCTCTGTGGTAATGATCAGTTCACTAAGTCCACTTAGCTGCCCAATTTTCACTCTTCTAGGATGAAGCGTTCGTTACCAGTAACAGTTTGAATTTTTAGGTTTCACTCTATTTCCTCCTATACAGATAGATGTCTTTTTAAGTCTAAATCAAACACGGTTTGTGCTAGCTCCTTGAAACTTAACAAAATAAAGTAGTTCTAAGTTCTGTCTTTGTGGTTTGTTTCCTCTTGAAATAGCCACAAGCAAAGACTGCGTAAAACACATTCATTGCAAAGGTGTGCCAAGCTTCCAAAATACTACTGGTTTTCTGAATACTCGGCAAATTTTTTTTCATCCGACCTTGATGATCTCTGTTGTAATGATCACTTCACTAAGTCCACTTAGCTGCCCAATATTCACTCTTCTAGGATGAAGTGTTCGTTACCAGTAACAGTTTGAGTTTTTAGGTTTCACTCTATTTCCTCCTATATAGATAGATGTGTTTGGAAGTCTAAATCAAACACGGGTTGTGCTAGCTCCTTGAAACTTGACAAAATAAAATAGTTCTAAGTTCTGTCTTTGTGGTTTGTTTCCTCTTGAAATAGGCACAATCAAAGACTACGTAAAACACATTCATTGGAAAGGTGTGCCAAGCTTAAAAAAAACTACTGGTTTTCTGAATACTCGGCAAATTTTTTTTCATCCGACCTTGATGATCTCTGTGATAATGATAACTTCACTAAGTTCACTTAGCTGCCCAATATTCACTCTTCTAGGATGAAGTGTTCGTTACCAGTAACAGTTTGAGTTTTTAGGTTTCACTCTATTTCCTCCTATATAGATAGATGTGTTTGGAAGTCTAAATCAAACACGGTTTGTGCTAGCTCCTTGAAACTTGACAAAATAAAGTAGTTCTAAGTTCTGTCTTTGTGGTTTGTTTCCTCTTGAAATAGCCACAAGCAAAGACTGCGTAAAACACCTTCATTGGAAAGGTGTTCCAAGCTTCCAAAATACTACTGGTTTTCTGAATACTCGGCAAATTTTTTTTCATCCGACCTTGATGATCTCTGTGGTAATGATCAGTTCACTAAGTCCACTTAGCTGCCCAATTTTCACTCTTCTAGGATGAAGCGTTCGTTACCAGTAACAGTTTGAATTTTTAGGTTTCACTCTATTTCCTCTATACAGATAGATGTGTTTTTTAAGTCTAAATCAAACACGGTTTGTGCTAGCTCTTTGAAACTTGACAAAATAAAGTAGTTCTAAGTTCTGTCTTTGTGGTTTGTTTCCTCTTGAAATAGGCACAAGGAAAGACTGCGTAAAACACATTCATTGGAAAGGTGTGCCAAGCTTCCAAAAACCTACTGGTTTTCTGAATACTCGGCAAATTTTTTTTCATCCGACCTTGATGATCTCTGTGGTAATGATCACTTCACTAAGTCCACTTAGCTGCCCAATATTCACTCTTCTAGGATGAAGTGTTCGTTACCAGTAACAGTTTGAGTTTTTAGGTTTCACTCTATTTCCTCCTATATAGATAGATGTGTTTGGAAGTCTAAATCAAACACGGTTTGTGCTAGCTCCTTGAAACTTGACAAAATAAAGTAGTTCTAAGTTCTGTCTTTGTGGTTTGTTTCCTCTTGAAATAGCCACAATCAAAGACTGCGTAAAACACCTTCATTGGAAAGGTGTTCCAAGCTTCCAAAATACTACTGGTTTTCTGAATACTCGGCAATTTTTTTTTCATCCGACCTTGATGATCTCTGTGGTAATGATCAGTTCACTAAGTCCACTTAGCTGCCCAATTTTCACTCTTCTAGGATGAAGCGTTCGTTACCAGTAACAGTTTGAACTTTTAGGTTTCACTCTATTTCCTCCTATACAGATAGATGTGTTTTTTAAGTCTAAATCAAACACGGTTTGTGCTAGCTCCATGAAACTTGACAAAATAAAATAGTTCTAAGTTCTGTCTTTGTGGTTTGTTTCCTCTTGAAATAGCCACAAGCAAAGACGGCGTAAAACACCTTCATTGGAATGGTGTTCCAAGCTTCCAAAATACTACTGGTTTTCTGAATACTCGGCAAATTTTTTTTCATCCAACTTTGATGATCTCTGTGGTAATGATCAGTTCACTAAGTCCACTTAGCTGCCCAATTTTCACTCCTCTAGGATGAAGCGTTCTTTACCAGTAACATTTTGAGTTTTTAGGTTTCACTCTATTTCCTCCTATATAGATAGATGTGTTTGGAAGTCTAAATCAAACACGGGTTGTGCTAGCTCCTTGAAACTTGACAAAGTAAAGTAGTTCTAAGTTCTGTCTTTGTGGTTTGTTTCCTCTTGAAATAGGCACAATCAAAGACTGCGTAATACACATTCATTGGAAAGGTGTGCCAAGTTTCCAAAAAACTACTGGTTTTCTGAATACTCGGCAAATTTTTTTTCATCCGACCTTGATGACCTTGTGATAACGATCACTTCACTAAGTCCACTTAGCTGCCCAATATTCACTCTTCTAGGATGAAGTGTTCGTTACCAGTAACAGTTTGAGTTTTTAGGTTTCACTCTATTTCCTCCTATATAGATAGATGTGTTTGGAAGTCTAAATCAAACACGGTTTGTGCTAGCTCCTTGAAACTTGACAAAATAAAGTAGTTCTAAGTTCTGTCTTTGTGGTTTGTTTCCTCTTGAAATAGCCACAATCAAAGACTGCGTAAAACACCTTCATTGGAAAGGTGTTCCAAGCTTCCAAAATACTACTGGTTTTCTGAATACTCGGCAATTTTTTTTTCATCCGACCTTGATGATCTCTGTGGTAATGATCAGTTCACTAAGTCCACTTAGCTGCCCAATTTTCACTCTTCTAGGATGAAGCGTTCGTTACCAGTAACAGTTTGAATTTTTAGGTTTCACTCTATTTCCTCCTATACAGATAGATGTGATTTTTAAGTCTAAATCAAACACGGTTTGTGCTAGCTCCTTGAAACTTGACATAATAAAGTAGTTCTAAGTTCTGTCTTTTTGGTTTGTTTCCTCTTGAAATAGCCACAAGCAAAGACTGCGTAAAACACCTTCATTGGAAAGGTGTTCCAAGCTTCCAAAATACTACTGGTTTTCTGAATACTCGGCAAATTTTTTTTCATCCGACCTTGATGATCTCTGTGGTAATGATCAGTTCAATAAGTCCACTTAGCTGCACAATTTTCACTCTTCTAGGATGAAGCGTTCGTTACCAGTAACAGTTTGAATTTTTAGGTTTCACTCTATTTCCTCCTATACAGATAGATGTCTTTTTAAAGTCTAAATCAAACACGGTTTGTGCTAGCTCCTTGAAACTTGACAAAATAAAGTAGTTCTAAGTTCCGTCTTTGTGGTTTGTTTCCTCTTGAAATAGGCACAAGGAAAGACTGCGTAAAACACATTCATTGCAAAGGTGTGCCAAACTTCCAAAAAACTACTGGTTTTCTGAATACTCGGCAAATTTTTTTTCATCCGACCTTGATGATCTCTGTGGTAATGATCACTTCACTAAGTCCACTTAGCTGCCCAATATTCACTCTTCTAGGATGAAGTGTTCGTTACCAATAACAGTTTGAGTTTTTAGGTTTCACTCTATTTCCTCTAACATAGATAGATTTGTTTGGAAGTCTAAATCAAACACGGTTTGTGCTAGCTCCTTGAAACTTGAAAAAATAAAGTAGTTCTAAGTTCTGTCTTTGTGGTTTGTTTCCTCTTGAAATAGGCACACGGAAAGACTGCGTAAAACACATTCATTGGAAAGGTGTGCCAAGCTTCCAAAAACCTACTGGTTTTCTGAATACTCGGCAAATTTTTTTTCATCCGACCTTGATGATCTCTGTGATAATGATCACTTCACTAAGTCCACTTAGCTGCCCAATATTCACTCTTCTAGGATGAAGTGTTCGTTACCAGTAACAGTTTGAGTTTTTAGGTTTCACTCTATTTCCTCCTATATAGATAGATGTGTTTGGAAGTCTAAATCAAACACGGTTTGTGCTAGCTCCTTGAAACTTGACAAAATAAAGTAGTTCTAAGTTCTGTCTTTGTGGTTTGTTTCCTCTTGAAATAGCCACAAGCAAAGACTGTGTAAAACACCTTCATTGGAAAGGTGTTCCAATCTTCCAAAATAGTACTGGTTTTCTGAATACTCGGCAAATTTTTTTTCATCCGACCTTGATGATCTCTGTGGTAATGATCAGTTCACTAAGTCCACTTAGCTGCCCAATTTTCACTCTTCTAGGATGAAGCGTTCATTACCAGTAACAGTTTTAATTTTTAGGTTTCACTCTATTTCCTCCTATACAGATAGATGTGTTTTTTAAGTCTAAATCAAACACGGTTTGTGCTAGCTCCTTGAAACTTGACTAAATAAAGTAGTTCTAAGTTCTGTCTTTGTGGTTTGTTTCCTCTTGAAATAGCCACAAGCAAAGACTGCATAAAACACCTTCATTGGAAAGGTGTTCCAAGCTTCCAAAATACTACTGGTTTTCTGAATACTCGGCAAATTTTTTTTCATCCGACATTGATGATCTCTGTGGTAATGATCAGTTCACTAAGTCCACTTAGCTGCCCAATTTTCACTCTTCTAGGATGAAGCGTTCGTTACCAGTAACAGTTTGAATTTTTAGGTTTCACTCTATTTCCTCCTATACAGATAGATGTCTTTTTAAATCTAAATCAAACACGGTTTGTGCTAGCTCCTTGAAACTTAACAAAATAAAGTAGTTCTAAGTTCTGTCTTTGTGGTTTGTTTCCTCTTGAAATAGCCACAAGCAAAGACTGCGTAAAACACATTCATTGCAAAGGTGTGCCAAGCTTCCAAAATACTACTGGTTTTCTGAATACTCGGCAAATTTTTTTTCATCCGACCTTGATGATCTCTGTGGTAATGATCACTTCACTAAGTCCACTTAGCTGCCCAATATTCACTCTTCTAGGATGAAGTGTTCGTTACCAGTAACAGTTTGAGTTTTTAGGTTTCACTCTATTTCCTCCTATATAGATAGATGTGTTTGGAAGTCTAAATCAAACACGGGTTGTGCTAGCTCCTTGAAACTTGACAAAATAAAATAGTTCTAAGTTCTGTCTTTGTGGTTTGTTTCCTCTTGAAATAGGCACAATCAAAGACTACGTAAAACACATTCATTGGAAAGGTGTGCCAAGCTTAAAAAAAACTACTGGTTTTCTGAATACTCGGCAAATTTTTTTTCATCCGACCTTGATGATCTCTGTGATAATGATAACTTCACTAAGTTCACTTAGCTGCCCAATATTCACTCTTCTAGGATGAAGTGTTCGTTACCAGTAACAGTTTGAGTTTTTAGGTTTCACTCTATTTCCTCCTATATAGATAGATGTGTTTGGAAGTCTAAATCAAACACGGTTTGTGCTAGCTCCTTGAAACTTGACAAAATAAAGTAGTTCTAAGTTCTGTCTTTGTGGTTTGTTTTTTCTTGAAATAGCCACAAGCAAAGACTGCGTAAAACACCTTCATTGGAAAGGTGTTCCAAGCTTCCAAAATACTACTGGTTTTCTGAATACTCGGCAAATTTTTTTTCATCCGACCTTGATGATCTCTGTGGTAATGATCAGTTCACTAAGTCCACTTAGCTGCCCAATTTTCACTCTTCTAGGATGAAGCGTTCGTTACCAGTAACAGTTTGAATTTTTAGGTTTCACTCTATTTCCTCTATACAGATAGATGTGTTTTTTAAGTCTAAATCAAACACGGTTTGTGCTAGCTCTTTGAAACTTGACAAAATAAAGTAGTTCTAAGTTCTGTCTTTGTGGTTTGTTTCCTCTTGAAATAGGCACAAGGAAAGACTGCGTAAAACACATTCATTGGAAAGGTGTGCCAAGCTTCCAAAAACCTACTGGTTTTCTGAATACTCGGCAAATTTTTTTTCATCCGACCTTGATGATCTCTGTGGTAATGATCACTTCACTAAGTCCACTTAGCTGCCCAATATTCACTCTTCTAGGATGAAGTGTTCGTTACCAGTAACAGTTTGAGTTTTTAGGTTTCACTCTATTTCCTCCTATATAGATAGATGTGTTTGGAAGTCTAAATCAAACACGGGTTGTGCTAGCTCCTTGAAACTTGACAAAATAAAGTAGTTCTAAGTTCTGTCTTTGTGGTTTGTTTCCTCTTGAAATAGGCACAATCAAAGACTGCGTAAAACACATTCATTGGAAAGGTGTGCCAAGTTTCCAAAAAACTACTGGTTTTCTGAATACTCGGCAAATTTTTTTTCATCCGACCTTGATGATCTTGTGATAATGATCACTTCACTAAGTCCACTTAGCTGCCCAATATTCACTCTTCTAGGATGAAGTGTTCGTTACCAAAAACAGTTTGAGTTTTTAGGTTTCACTCTATTTCCTCCTATATAGATAGATGTGTTTGGAAGTCTAAATCAAACACGGTTTGTGCTAGCTCCTTGAAACTTGACAAAATAAAGTAGTTCTAAGTTCTGTCTTTGTGGTTTGTTTCCTCTTGAAATAGCCACAATCAAAGACTGCGTAAAACACCTTCATTGGAAAGGTGTTCCAAGCTTCCAAAATACTACTGGTTTTCTGAATACTCGGCAATTTTTTTTTCATCCGACCTTGATGATCTCTGTGGTAATGATCAGTTCACTAAGTCCACTTAGCTGCCCAATTTTCACTCTTCTAGGATGAAGCGTTCGTTATCAGTAACAGTTTGAATTTTTAGGTTTCACTCTATTTCCTCCTATACAGATAGATGTGTTTTTTAAGTCTAAATCAAACACGGTTTGTGCTAGCTCCTTGAAACTTGACAAAATAAAGTAGTTCTAAGTTCTGTCTTTTTGGTTTGTTTCCTCTTGAAATAGCCACAAGCAAAGACTGCGTAAAAACACCTTCATTGGAAAGGTGTTCCAAGCTTCCAAAATACTACTGGTTTTCTGAATACTCGGCAAATTTTTTTTCATCCGACCTTGATGATCTCTGTGGTAATGATCAGTTCAATAAGTCCACTTAGCTGCACAATTTTCACTCTTCTAGGATGAAGCGTTCGTTACCAGTAACAGTTTGAATTTTTAGGTTTCACTCTATTTCCTCCTAAACAGATAGATGTCTTTTTTAAGTCTAAATCAAACACGGTTTGTGCTAGCTCCTTGAAACTTGACAAAATAAAGTAGTTCTAAGTTCTGTCTTTTTGGTTTGTTTCCTCTTGAAATAGCCACAAGCAAAGACTGCGTAAAACACATTCATTGCAAAGGTGTGCCAAGCTTCCAAAAACTACTGGTTTTCTGAATACTCGGCAAATTTTTTTTCATCCGACCTTGATGATCTCTGTGGTAATGATCACTTCACTAAGTCCACTTAGCTGCCCAATATTCACTCTTCTAGGATGAAGTGTTCGTTAACAATAACAGTTTGAGTTTTTAGGTTTCACTCTATTTCCTCCTATATAGATAGATGTGTTTGGAAGTCTAAATCAAACACGGTTTGTGCTAGCTCCTTGAAACTTGACAAAATAAAGTAGTTCTAAGTTCTGTCTTTGTTGTTTGTTTCCTATTGAAATAAGCACAAGCAAAGACTGCGTAAAACACATTCATTGGAAGGTGTGCCAAGCTTCCAAAAAACTACTGGTTTTCTGAATACTCGGCAAATTTTTTTTCATCCGACCTTGATGATCTCTGTGTTAATGATCACTTCACTAAGTCCACTTAGCTTGCCAATTTCACTCTTCTAGGAAGAAGCGCTCGTTACCAGTAACAGTTTGAACTTTTAGGTTTCACTCTATTTCCTCCTATACAGATAGATGTGTTTTTTAAGTCTAAATCAAACACGGTTTGTGCTAGCTCCATGAAACTTGACAAAATAAAATAGTTCTAAGTTCTGTCTTTGTGGTTTGTTTCCTCTTGAAATAGCCACAAGCAAAGACGGCGTAAAACACCTTCATTGGAATGGTGTTCCAAGCTTCAAAATACTACTGGTTTTCTGAATACTCGGCAAATTTTTTTTCATCCAACTTTGATGATCTCTGTGGTAATGATCAGTTCACTAAGTCCACTTAGCTGCCCAATTTTCACTCTTCTAGGATGAAGCGTTCGTTACCAGTAACAGTTTGAGTTTTTAGGTTTCACTCTATTTCCTCCTATATAGATAGATGTGTTTGGAAGTCTAAATCAAACACGGGTTGTGCTAGCTCCTTGAAACTTGACAAAATAAAGTAGTTCTAAGTTCTGTCTTTGTGGTTTGTTTCCTCTTGAAATAGGCACAATCAAAGACTGCGTAATACACATTCATTGGAAAGGTGTGCCAAGTTTCCAAAAAACTACTGGTTTTCTGAATACTCGCAAATTTTTTTTCATCCGACCTTGATGATCTTGTGATAATGATCACTTCACTAAGTCCACTTAGCTGCCCAATATTCACTCTTCTAGGATGAAGTGTTCGTTACCAGTAACAGTTTGAGTTTTTAGGTTTCACTCTATTTCCTCCTATATAGATAGATGTGTTTGGAAGTCTAAATCAAACACGGTTTGTGCTAGCTCCTTGAAACTTGACAAAATAAAGTAGTTCTAAGTTCTGTCTTTGTGGTTTGTTTCCTCTTGAAATAGCCACAATCAAAGACTGCGTAAAACACCTTCATTGGAAAGGTGTTCCAAGCTTCCAAAATACTACTGGTTTTCTGAATACTCGGCAATTTTTTTTTCATCCGACCTTGATGATCTCTGTGGTAATGATCAGTTCACTAAGTCCACTTAGCTGCCCAATTTTCACTCTTCTAGGATGAAGCGTTCGTTACCAGTAACAGTTTGAATTTTTAGGTTTCACTCTATTTCCTCCTATACAGATAGATGTGTTTTTTAAGTCTAAATCAAACACGGTTTGTGCTAGCTCCTTGAAACTTGACAAAATAAAGTAGTTCTAAGTTCTGTCTTTTTGGTTTGTTTCCTCTAGAAATAGCCACAAGCAAAGACTGCGTAAAACACCTTCATTGGAAAGGTGTTCCAAGCTTCCAAAATACTACTGGTTTTCTGAATACTCGGCAAATTTTTTTTCATCCGACCTTGATGATCTCTGTGGTAATGATCAGTTCAATAAGTCCACTTAGCTGCACAATTTTCACTCTTCTAGGATGAAGCGTTCCTTACCAGTAACAGTTTGAATTTTTAGGTTTCACTCTATTTCCTCCTATACAGATAGATGTCTTTTTTAAGTCTAAATCAAACACGGTTTGTGCTAGCTCCTTGAAACTTGACAAAATAAAGTAGTTCTAAGTTCTGTCTTTGTGGTTTGTTTCCTCTTGAAATAGGCACAAGGAAAGACTGCGTAAAACACATTCATTGCAAAGGTGTGCCAAGCTTCCAAAAAACTACTGGTTTTCTGAATACTCGGCAAATTTTTTTTCATCCGACCTTGATGATCTCTGTGGTAATGATCACTTCACTAAGTCCACTTAGCTGCCCAATATTCACTCTTCTAGGATGAAGTGTTCGTTACCAATAACAGTTTGAGTTTTTAGGTTTCACTCTATTTCCTCCTATATAGATAGATGTGTTTGGAATTCTAAATCAAACACGGTTTGTGCTAGCTCCTTGAATCTTGACAAAATAAAGTAGTTCTAAGTTCTGTCTTTGTTGTTTGTTTCCTCTTGAAATAAGCACAAGCAAAGACTGCGTAAAACACATTCATTGGAAGGTGTGCCAAGCTTCCAAAAAACTACTGGTTTTCTGAATACTCGGCAAATTTTTTTTCATCCGACCTTGATGATCTCTGTGTTAATGATCACTTCACTAAGTCCACTTAGCTGCCCAATATTCACTCTTCTAGGATGAAGCGTTCGTTACCAGTAACAGTTTGAATTTTTAGGTTTCACTCTATTTCCTCCTATACAGATAGATGTGTTTTTTAAGTCTAAATCAAACACGGTTTGTGCTAGCTCCATGAAACTTGACAAAATAAAATAGTT
The DNA here is from genome assembly GCF_048772815.1 of Callospermophilus lateralis. Taxonomy (NCBI): domain Eukaryota; kingdom Metazoa; phylum Chordata; class Mammalia; order Rodentia; family Sciuridae; genus Callospermophilus; species Callospermophilus lateralis. The sequence continues at coordinate 18,868 of NW_027516724.1, forward strand.
CTAAGTTCTGTCTTTGTGGTTTGTTTCCTCTTGAAATAGCCACAAGCAAAGACGGCGTAAAACACCTTCATTGGAATGGTGTTCCAAGCTTCCAAAATACTACTGGTTTTCTGAATACTCGGCAAATTTTTTTTCATCCGACCTTGATGATCTTGTGATAATGATCACTTCACTAAGTCCACTTAGCTGCCCAATATTCACTCTTCTAGGATGAAGCGTTCGTTACCAGTAACAGTTTGAGTTTTTAGGTTTCACTCTATTTCCTCCTATATAGATAGATGTGTTTGGAAGTCTAAATCAAACACGGTTTGTGCTAGCTCCTTGAAACTTGACAAAATAAAGTAGTTCTAAGTTCTGTCTTTGTGGTTTGTTTACTCTTGAAATAGCCACAATCAAAGACTGCGTAAAACACCTTCATTGGAAAGGTGTTCCAAGCTTCCAAAATACTACTGGTTTTCTGAATACTCGGCAATTTTTTTTTCATCCGACCTTGATGATCTCTGTGGTAATGATCAGTTCACTAAGTCCACTTAGCTGCCCAATTTTCACTCTTCTAGGATGAAGCGTTCGTTACCAGTAACAGTTTGAATTTTTAGGTTTCACTCTATTTCCTCCTATACAGATAGATGTGTTTTTTAAGTCTAAATCAAACACGGTTTGTGCTAGCTCCTTGAAACTTGACAAAATAAAGTAGTTCTAAGTTCTGTCTTTTTGGTTTGTTTCCTCTTGAAATAGCCACAAGCAAAGACTGCGTAAAACACCTTCATTGGAAAGGTGTTCCAAGCTTCCAAAATACTACTGGTTTTCTGAATACTCGGCAAATTTTTTTTCATCCGACCTTGATGATCTCTGTGGTAATGATCAGTTCAATAAGTCCACTTAGCTGCACAATTTTCACTCTTCTAGGATGAAGCGTTCGTTACCAGTAACAGTTTGAATTTTTAGGTTTCACTCTATTTCCTCCTATACAGATAGATGTCTTTTTTAAGTCTAAATCAAACACGGTTTGTGCTAGCTCCTTGAAACTTGACAAAATAAAGTAGTTCTAAGTTCTGTCTTTGTGGTTTGTTTCCTCTTGAAATAGGCACAAGGAAAGACTGCGTAAAACACATTCATTGCAAAGGTGTGCCAAGCTTCCAAAAAACTACTGGTTTTCTGAATACTCGGCAAATTTTTTTTCATCCGACCTTGATGTTCTCTGTGGTAATGATCACTTCACTAAGTCCACTTAGCTGCCCAATATTCACTCTTCTAGGATGAAGTGTTCGTTACCAATAACAGTTTGAGTTTTTAGGTTTCACTCTATTTCCTCCTATATAGATAGATGTGTTTGGAATTCTAAATCAAACACGGTTTGTGCTAGCTCCTTGAAACTTGACAAAATAAAGTAGTTCTAAGTTCTGTCTTTGTTGTTTGTTTCCTCTTGAAATAAGCACAAGCAAAGACTGCGTAAAACACATTCATTGGAAGGTGTGCCAAGCTTCCAAAAAACTACTGGTTTTCTGAATACTCGGCAAATTTTTTTTCATCCGACCTTGATGATCTATGTGTTAATGATCAGTTCACTAAGTCCACTTAGCTGCCCAATTTTCACTCTTCTAGGATGAAGCGTTCGTTACCAGTAACAGTTTGAGTTTTTAGGTTGCACTCTATTTCCTCCTATATAGATAGATGTGTTTGGAAGTCTAAATCAAACACGGGTTGTGCTAGCTCCTTGAAACTTGACAAAATAAAGTAGTTCTAAGTTCTGTCTTTGTGGTTTGTTTCCTCTTGAAATAGGCACAATCAAAGACTGCGTAATACACATTCATTGGAAAGGTGTGCCAAGTTTCCAAAAAACTACTGGTTTTCTGAATACTCGGCAAATTTTTTTTCATCCGACCTTGATGATCTTGTGATAATGATCACTTCACTAAGTCCACTTAGCTGCCCAATATTCACTCTTCTAGGATGAAGTGTTCGTTACCAGTAACCGTTTGAGTTTTTAGGTTTCACTCTATTTCCTCCTATATAGATAGATGTGTTTGGAAGTCTAAATCAAACACGGTTTGTGCTAGCTCCTTGAAACTTGACAAAATAAAGTAGTTCTAAGTTCTGTCTTTGTGGTTTGTTTCCTCTTGAAATAGCCACAATCAAAGACTGCGTAAAACACCTTCATTGGAAAGGTGTTCCAAGCTTCCAAAATACTACTGGTTTTCTGAATACTCGGCAATTTTTTTTTCATCCGACCTTGATGATCTCTGTGGTAATGATCAGTTCACTAAGTCCACTTAGCTGCCCAATTTTCACTCTTCTAGGATGAAGCGTTCGTTACCAGTAACAGTTTGAATTTTTAGGTTTCACTCTATTTCCTTCTATACAGATAGATGTGATTTTTAAGTCTAAATCAAACACGGTTTGTGCTAGCTCCTTGAAACTTGACATAATAAAGTAGTTCTAAGTTCTGTCTTTTTGGTTTGTTTCCTCTTGAAATAGCCACAAGCAAAGACTGCGTAAAACACCTTCATTGGAAAGGTGTTCCAAGCTTCCAAAATACTACTGGTTTTCTGAATACTCGGCAAATTTTTTTTCATCCGACCTTGATGATCTCTGTGGTAATGATCAGTTCAATAAGTCCACTTAGCTGCACAATTTTCACTCTTCTAGGATGAAGCGTTCGTTACCAGTAACAGTTTGAATTTTTAGGTTTCACTCTATTTCCTCCTATACAGATAGATGTCTTTTTAAAGTCTAAATCAAACACGGTTTGTGCTAGCTCCTTGAAACTTGACAAAATAAAGTAGTTCTAAGTTCCGTCTTTGTGGTTTGTTTCCTCTTGAAATAGCACAAGGAAAGACTGCGTAAAACACATTCATTGCAAAGGTGTGCCAAACTTCCAAAAAACTACTGGTTTTCTGAATACTCGGCAAATTTTTTTTCATCCGACCTTGATGATCTCTGTGGTAATGATCACTTCACTAAGTCCACTTAGCTGCCCAATATTCACTCTTCTAGGATGAAGTGTTCGTTACCAATAACAGTTTGAGTTTTTAGGTTTCACTCTATTTCCTCCTATATAGATAGATGTGTTTGGAAGTCTAAATCAAACACGGTTTGTGCTAGCTCCTTAAAACTTGACAAAATAAAGTAGTTCTAAGTTCTGTCTTTGTTGTTTGTTTCCTCTTGAAATAAGCACAAGCAAAGACTGCGTAAAACACATTCATTGGAAGGTGTGCCAAGCTTCCAAAAAACTACTGGTTTTCTGAATACTCGGCAAATTTTTTTTCATCCGACCTTGATGATCTCTGTGTTAATGATCACTTCACTAAGTCCACTTTGCATCCCAATTTTCACTCTTCAAGGATGAAGCGTTCGTTACCAGTAACAGTTTGAATTTTTAGGTTTCACTCTATTTCCTCCTATACAGATAGATGTGTTTTTTAAGTCTAAATCAAACACGGTTTGTGCTAGCTCCATGAAACTTGACAAAATAAAATAGTTCTAAGTTCTGTCTTTGTGGTTTGTTTCCTCTTGAAATAGCCACAAGCAAAGACGGCGTAAAACACCTTCATTGGAATGGTGTTCCAAGCTTCCAAAATACTACTGGTTTTCTGAATACTCGGCAAATTTTTTTTCATCCGACTTTGATGATCTCTGTGGTAATGATCAGTTCACTAAGTCCACTTAGCTGCCCAATATTCACTCTTCTAGGATGAAGTGTTCGTTACCAGTAACAGTTTGAGTTTTTAGGTTTCACTCTATTTCCTCCTATATAGATAGATTCGTTTGGAAGTCTAAATCAAACACGGTTTCTGCTAGCTCCTTGAAACTTGACAAAATAAAGTAGTTCTAAGTTCTGTCTTTGTGGTTTGTTTCCTCTTGAAATAGCCACAAGCAAAGACTGCGTAAAACACCTTCATTGGAAAGGTGTTCCAAGCTTCCAAAATACTACTGGTTTTCTGAATACTCGGCAAATTTTTTTTCATCCGACCTTGATGATCTCTGTGGTAATGATCAGTTCACTAAGTCCATTTAGCTGCCCAATTTTCACTCTTGTAGGATGAAGCGTTCGTTACCAGTAACAGTTTGAATTTTTAGGTTTCACTCTATTTCCTCCTATACAGATAGATGTGTTTTTTAAGTCTAAATCAAACACGGTTTGTGCTAGCTCCTTGAAAATTGACAAAATAAAGTAGTTCTAAGTTCTGTCTTTTTGGTTTGTTTCCTCTTGAAATAGCCAAAAGCAAAGACTGCGTAAAACACCTTCATTGGAAAGGTGTTCCAAGCTTCCAAAATACTACTGGTTTTCTGAATACTCGGCAAATTTTTTTTCATCCGACCTTGATGATCTCTGTGGTAATGATCAGTTCAATAAGTCCACTTAGCTGCACAATTTTCACTCTTCTAGGATGAAGCTTTCGTTACCAGTAACAGTTTGAATTTTTAGGTTTCACTCTATTACCTCCTATACAGATAGATGTCTTTTTTAAGTCTAAATCAAACACGGTTTGTGCTAGCTCCTTGAAACTTGACAAAATAAAGTAGTTCTAAGTTCTGTCTTTGTGGTTTGTTTCCTCTTGAAATAGGCACAAGGAAAGACTGCGTAAAACGCATTCATTGCAAAGGTGTGCCAAGCTTCCAAAAAACTACTGGTTTTCTGAATACTCGGCAAATTTTTTTTCATCCGACCTTGATGATCTCTGTGGTAATGATCACTTCACTAAGTCCACTTAGCTGCCCAATATTCACTCTTCTAGGATGAAGTGTTCGTTACCAATAACAGTTTGAGTTTTTAGGTTTCACTCTATTTCCTCCTATATAGATAGATGTGTTTGGAAGTCTAAATCAAACACGGTTTGTGCTAGCTCCTTGAAACTTGACAAAATAAAGTAGTTCTAAGTTCTGTCTTTGTTGTTTGTTTCCTCTTGAAATAAGCACAAGCAAAGACTGCGTAAAACACATTCATTGGAAGGTGTGCCAAGCTTCCAAAAAACTACTGGTTTTCTGAATACTCAGCAAATTTTTTTTCATCCGACCTTGATGATCTCTGTGTTAATGATCAGTTCACTAAGTCCACTTAGCTGCCCAATTTTCACTCTTCTAGGATGAAGCGTTAGTTACCAGTAACAGTTTGAATTTTTAGGTTTCACTCTATTTCCTCCTATACAGATAGATGTGTTTTTTAAGTCTAAATCAAACACGGTTTGTGCTAGCTCCATGAAACTTGACAAAATAAAATAGTTCTAAGTTCTGTCTTTGTGGTTTGTTTCCTCTTGGAATAGCCACAAGCAAAGACGGCGTAAAACACCTTCATTGGAATGGTGTTCCAAGCTTCCAAAATACTACTGGTTTTCTGAATACTCGGCAAATTTTTTTTCATCCGACTTTGATGATCTCTGTGGTAATGATCAGTTCACTAAGTCCACTTAGCTGCCCAATTTTCACTCTTCTAGGATGAAGCGTTCGTTACCAGTAACAGTTTGAGTTTTTAGGTTTCACTCTATTTCCTCCTATATAGATAGATGTGTTTGGAAGTCTAAATCAAACACGGGTTGTGCTAGCTCCTTGAAACTTGACAAAATAAAGTAGTTCTAAGTTCTGTCTTTGTGGTTTGTTTCCTCTTGAAATAGGCACAATCAAAGACTGCGTAAAACACATTCATTGGAAAGTTGTGCCAAGCTTCCAAAAAACTACTGGTTTTCTGAATACTCGGCAAATTTTTTTTCATCCGACCTTGATGATCTCTGTGATAATGATCACTTCACTAAGTCCACTTAGCTGCCCAATATTCACTCTTCTAGGATGAAGTGTTCGTTACCAGTAACAGTTTGAGTTTTTAGGTTTCACTCTATTTCCTCCTATATAGATAGATGTGTTTGGAAGTCTAAATCAAACACGGTTTCTGCTAGCTCCTTGAAACTTGACAAAATAAAGTAGTTCTAAGTTCTGTCTTTGTGGTTTGTTTCCTCTTGAAATAGCCACAAGCAAAGACTGTGTAAAACACCTTCATTGGAAAGGTGTTCCAAGCTTCCAAAATACTACTGGTTTTCTGAATACTCGGCAAATTTTTTTTCATCCGACCTTGATGATCTCTGTGGTAATGATCAGTTCACTAAGTCCATTTAGCTGCCCAATTTTCACTCTTGTAGGATGAAGCGTTCGTTACCAGTAACAGTTTGAATTTTTAGGTTTCACTCTATTTCCTCCTATACAGATAGATGTGTTTTTTAAGTCTAAATCAAACACGGTTTGTGCTAGCTCCCTGAAAATTGACAAAATAAAGTAGTTCTAAGTTCTGTCTTTTTGGTTTGTTTCCTCTTGAAATAGCCAAAAGCAAAGACTGCGTAAAACACCTTCATTGGAAAGGTGTTCCAAGCTTCCAAAATACTACTGGTTTTCTGAATACTCGGCAAATTTTTTTTCATCCGACCTTGATGATCTCTGTGGTAATGATCAGTTCAATAAGTCCACTTAGCTGCACAATTTTCACTCTTCTAGGATGAAGCGTTCGTTACCAGTAACAGTTTGAATTTTTAGGTTTCACTCTATTACCTCCTATACAGATAGATGTCTTTTCTAAGTCTAAATCAAACACGGTTTGTGCTAGCTCCTTGAAACTTGACAAAATAAAGTAGTTCTAAGTTCTGTCTTTGTGGTTTGTTTCCTCTTGAAATAGGCACAAGGAAAGACTGCGTAAAACACATTCATTGCAAAGGTGTGCCAAGCTTCCAAAAAACTACTGGTTTTCTGAATACTCGGCAAATTTTTTTTCATCCGAACTTGATGATCTCTGTGGTAATGATCACTTCACTAAGTCCACTTAGCTGCCCAATATTCACTCTTCTAGGATGAAGTGTTCGTTACCAATAACAGTTTGAGTTTTTAGGTTTCACTCTATTTCCTCCTATATAGATAGATGTGTTTGGAAGTCTAAATCAAACACGGTTTGTGCTAGCTCCTTCTAACTTGACAAAATAAAGTAGTTCTAAGTTCTGTCTTTGTTGTTTGTTTCCTCTTGAAATAAGCACAAGCAAAGACTGCGTAAAACACATTCATTGGAAGGTGTGCCAAGCTTCCAAAAAACTACTGGTTATGTGAATACTCGGCAAATTTTTTTTCATCCGACCTTGATGATCTCTGTGTTAATGATCACTTCACTAAGTCCACTTAGCTTCCCATTTTCACTCTTCTAGGATGAAGCGTTCGTTCCCAGTAACAGTTTGAATTTTTAGGTTTCACTCTATTTCCTCCTATACAGATAGATGTGTTTTTTAAGTCTAAATCAAACACGGTTTGTGCTAGCTCCATGAAACTTGACAAAATAAAATAGTTCTAAGTTCTGTCTTTGTGGTTTGTTTCCTCTTGAAATAGCCACAAGCAAAGACGGCGTAAAACACCTTCATTGGAATGGTGTTCCAAGCTTCCAAAATACTACTGGTTTTCTGAATACTCGGCAAATTTTTTTTCATCCGACTTTGATGATCTCTGTGGTAATGATCAGTTCACTAAGTCCACTTAGCTGCCCAATTTTCACTCTTCTAGGATGAAGCGTTCGTTACCAGTAACAGTTTGAGTTTTTAGGTTTCACTCTATTTCCTCCTATATAGATAGATGTGTTTGGAAGTCTAAATCAAACACGGGTTGTGCTAGCTCCTTGAAACTTGACAAAATAAAGTAGTTCTAAGTTCTGTCTTTGTGGTTTGTTTCCTCTTGAAATAGGCACAATCAAAGACTGCGTAATACACATTCATTGGAAAGGTGTGCCAAGTTTCCAAAAAACTACTGGTTTTCTGAATACTCGGCAAATTTTTTTTCATCCGACCTTGATGATCTTGTGATAATGATCACTTCACTAAGTCCACTTAGCTGCCCAATATTCACTCTTCTAGGATGAAGTGTTCGTTACCAGTAACCGTTTGAGTTTTTAGGTTTCACTCTATTTCCTCCTATATAGATAGATGTGTTTGGAAGTCTAAATCAAACACGGTTTGTGCTAGCTCCTTGAAACTTGACAAAATAAAGTAGTTCTAAGTTCCGTCTTTGTGGTTTGTTTCCTCTTGAAATAGCCACAATCAAAGACTGCGTAAAACACCTTCATTGGAAAGGTGTTCCAAGCTTCCAAAATACTACTGGTTTTCTGAATACTCGGCAATTTTTTTTTCATCCGACCTTGATGATCTCTGTGGTAATGATCAGTTCACTAAGTCCACTTAGCTGCCCAATTTTCACTCTTCTAGGATGAAGCGTTCGTTACCAGTAACAGTTTGAATTTTTAGGTTTCACTCTATTTCCTCCTATACAGATAGATGTGTTTTTTAAGTCTAAATCAAACACGGTTTGTGCTAGCTCCTTGAAACTTGACATAATAAAGTAGTTCTAAGTTCTGTCTTTTTGGTTTGTTTCCTCTTGAAATAGCCACAAGCAAAGACTGCGTAAAACACCTTCATTGGAAAGGTGTTCCAAGCTTCCAAAATACTACTGGTTTTCTGAATACTCGGCAAATTTTTTTTCATCCGACCTTGATGATCTCTGTGGTAATGATCAGTTCAATAAGTCCACTTAGCTGCACAATTTTCACTCTTCTAGGATGAAGCGTTCGTTACCAGTAACAGTTTGAATTTTTAGGTTTCACTCTATTTCCTCCTATACAGATAGATGTCTTTTTAAAGTCTAAATCAAACACGGTTTGTGCTAGCTCCTTGAAACTTGACAAAATAAAGTAGTTCTAAGTTCCGTCTTTGTGGTTTGTTTCCTCTTGAAATAGGCACAAGGAAAGACTGCGTAAAACACATTCATTGCAAAGGTGTGCCAAACTTCCAAAAAACTACTGGTTTTCTGAATACTCGGCAAATTTTTTTTCATCCGACCTTGATGATCTCTGTGGTAATGATCACTTCACTAAGTCCACTTAGCTGCCCAATATTCACTCTTCTAGGATGAAGTGTTCGTTACCAATAACAGTTTGAGTTTTTAGGTTTCACTCTATTTCCTCCTATATAGATAGATGTGTTTGGAAGTCTAAATCAAGCACGGTTTGTGCTAGCTCCTTGAAACTTGACAAAATAAAGTAGTTCTAAGTTCTGTCTTTGTTGTTTGTTTCCTCTTGAAATAAGCACAAGCAAAGACTGCGTAAAACACATTCATTGGAAGGTGTGCCAAGCTTCCAAAAAACTACTGATTTTCTGAATACTCGGCAAATTTTTTTTCATCCGACCTTGATGATCTCTGTGTTAATGATCACTTCACTAAGTCCACTTAGCTTCCCAATTTTCACTCTTCTAGGATGAAGCGTTCGTTACCAGTAACAGTTTGAATTTTTAGGTTTCACTCTATTTCCTCCTATACAGATAGATGTGTTTTTTAAGTCTAAATCAAACACGGTTTGTGCTAGCTCCATGAAACTTGACAAAATAAAATAGTTCTAAGTTCTGTCTTTGTGGTTTGTTTCCTCTTGAAATAGCCACAAGCAAAGACGGCGTAAAACACCTTCATTGGAATGGTGTTCCAAGCTTCCAAAATACTACTGGTTTTCTGAATACTCGGCAAATTTTTTTTCATCCGACTTTGATGATCTCTGTGGTAATGATCAGTTCACTAAGTCCACTTAGCTGCCCAATATTCACTCTTCTAGGATGAAGTGTTCGTTACCAGTAACAGTTTGAGTTTTTAGGTTTCACTCTATTTCCTCCTATATAGATAGATTCGTTTGGAAGTCTAAATCAAACACGGTTTCTGCTAGCTCCTTGAAACTTGACAAAATAAAGTAGTTCTAAGTTCTGTCTTTGTGGTTTGTTTCCTCTTGAAATAGCCACAAGCAAAGACTGCGTAAAACACCTTCATTGGAAAGGTGTTCCAAGCTTCCAAAATACTACTGGTTTTCTGAATACTCGGCAAATTTTTTTTCATCCGACCTTGATGATCTCTGTGGTAATGATCAGTTCACTAAGTCCATTTAGCTGCCCAATTTTCACTCTTGTAGGATGAAGTGTTCGTTACCAGTAACAGTTTTAATTTTTAGGTTTCACTCTATTTCCTCCTATACAGATAGATGTGTTTTTTAAGTCTAAATCAAACACGGTTTGTGCTAGCTCCTTGAAAATTGACAAAATAAAGTAGTTCTAAGTTCTGTCTTTTTGGTTTGTTTCCTCTTGAAATAGCCAAAAGCAAAGACTGCGTAAAACACCTTCATTGGAAAGGTGTTCCAAGCTTCCAAAATACTACTGGTTTTCTGAATACTCGGCAAATTTTTTTTCATCCGACCTTGATGATCTCTGTGGTAATGATCAGTTCAATAAGTCCACTTAGCTGCACAATTTTCACTCTTCTAGGATGAAGCGTTCGTTACCAGTAACAGTTTGAATTTTTAGGTTTCACTCTATTACCTCCTATACAGATAGATGTCTTTTTTAAGTCTAAATCAAACACGGTTTGTGCTAGCTCCTTGAAACTTGACAAAATAAAGTAGTTCTAAGTTCTGTCTTTGTGGTTTGTTTCCTCTTGAAATAGGCACAAGGAAAGACTGCGTAAAACACATTCATTGCAAAGGTGTGCAAAGCTTCCAAAAAACTACTGGTTTTCTGAATACTCGGCAAATTTTTTTTCATCCGAACTTGATGATCTCTGTGGTAATGATCACTTCACTAAGTCCACTTAGCTGCCCAATATTCACTCTTCTAGGATGAAGTGTTCGTTACCAATAACAGTTTGAGTTTTTAGGTTTCACTCTATTTCCTCCTATATAGATAGATGTGTTTGGAAGTCTAAATCAAACACGGTTTGTGCTAGCTCCTTGAAACTTGACAAAATAAAGTAGTTCTAAGTTCTGTCTTTGTTGTTTGTTTCCTCTTGAAATAAGCACAAGCAAAGACTGCGTAAAACACATTCATTGGAAGGTGTGCCAAGCTTCCAAAAAACTACTGGTTATGTGAATACTCGGCAAATTTTTTTTCATCCGACCTTGATGATCTCTGTGTTAATGATCACTTCACTAAGTCCACTTAGCTTCCCAATTTTCACTCTTCTAGGATGAAGCGTTCGTTCCCAGTAACAGTTTGAATTTTTAGGTTTCACTCTATTTCCTCCTATACAGATAGATGTGTTTTTTAAGTCTAAATCAAACACGGTTTGTGCTAGCTCCATGAAACTTGACAAAATAAAATAGTTCTAAGTTCTGTCTTTGTGGTTTGTTTCCTCTTGAAATAGCCACAAGCAAAGACGGCGTAAAACACCTTCATTGGAATGGTGTTCCAAGCTTCCAAAATACTACTGGTTTTCTGAATACTCGGCAAATTTTTTTTCATCCGACTTTGATGATCTCTGTGGTAATGATCAGTTCACTAAGTCCACTTAGCTGCCCAATTTTCACTCTTCTAGGATGAAGCGTTCGTTACCAGTAACAGTTTGAGTTTTTAGGTTTCACTCTATTTCCTCCTATATAGATAGATGTGTTTGGAAGTCTAAATCAAACACGGGTTGTGCTAGCTCCTTGAAACTTGACAAAATAAAGTAGTTCTAAGTTCTGTCTTTGTGGTTTGTTTCCTCTTGAAATAGGCACAATCAAAGACTGCGTAATACACATTCATTGGAAAGGTGTGCCAAGTTTCCAAAAAACTACTGGTTTTCTGAATACTCGGCAAATTTTTTTTCATCCGACCTTGATGATCTTGTGATAATGATCACTTCACTAAGTCCACTTAGCTGCCCAATATTCACTCTTCTAGGATGAAGTGTTCGTTACCAGTAACAGTTTGAGTTTTTAGGTTTCACTCTATTTCCTCCTATATAGATAGATGTGTTTGGAAGTCTAAATCAAACACGGTTTGTGCTAGCTCCTTGAAACTTGACAAAATAAAGTAGTTCTAAGTTCTCTCTTTGTGGTTTGTTTCCTCTTGAAATAGCCACAATCAAAGACTGCGTAAAACACCTTCATTGGAAAGGTGTTCCAAGCTTCCAAAATACTACTGGTTTTCTGAATACTCGGCAATTTTTTTTTCATCCGACCTTGATGATCTCTGTGGTAATGATCAGTTCACTAAGTCCACTTAGGTGCCCAATTTTCACTCTTCTAGGATGAAGCGTTCGTTACCAGTAACAGTTTGAATTTTTAGGTTTCACTCTATTTCCTCCTATACAAATAGATGTGTTTTTTAAGTCTAAATCAAACACGGTTTGTGCTAGCTCCTTGAAACTTGACAAAATAAAGTAGTTCTAAGTTCTGTCTTTTTGGTTTGTTTCCTCTTGAAATAGCCACAAGCAAAGACTGCGTAAAACACCTTCATTGGAAAGGTGTTCCAAGCTTCCAAAATACTACTGGTTTTCTGAATACTCGGCAAATTTTTTTTCATCCGACCTTGATGATCTCTGTGGTAATGATCAGTTCAATAAGTCCACTTAGCTGCACAATTTTCACTCTTCTAGGATGAAGCATTCGTTACCAGTAACAGTTTGAATTTTTAGGTTTCACTCTATTTCCTCCTATACAGATAGATGTCTTTTCTAAGTCTAAATCAAACACGGTTTGTGCTAGCTCCTTGAAACTTGACAAAATAAAGTAGTTCTAAGTTCTGTCTTTGTGGTTTGTTTCCTCTTGAAATAGGCACAAGGAAAGACTGCGTAAAACACATTCATTGCAAAGGTGTGCCAAGCTTCCAAAAAACTACTGGTTTTCTGAATACTCGGCAAATTTTTTTTCATCCGACCTTGATGATCTCTGTGGTAATGATCACTTCACTAAGTCCACTTAGCTGCCCAATATTCACTCTTCTAGGATGAAGTGTTCGTTACCAATGACAGTTTGAGTTTTTAGGTTTCACTCTATTTCCTCCTATATAGATAGATGTGTTTGGAAGTCTAAATCAAACACGGTTTGTGCTAGCTCCTTGAAACTTGACAAAATACAGTAGTTCTAAGTTCTGTCTTTGTTGTTTGTTTCCTCTTGAAATAAGCACAAGCAAAGACTGCGTAAAACACATTCATTGGAAGGTGTGCCAAGCTTCCAAAAAACTACTGGTTTTCTGAATACTCGGCAAAATTTTTTTCATCCGACCTTCATGATCTCTGTGTTAATGATCACTTCACTAAGTCCACTTAGCTTCCCAATTTTCACTCTTCTAGGATGAAGCGTTCGTTACCAGTAACAGTTTGAATTTTTAGGTTTCACTCTATTTCCTCCTATACAGATAGATGTGTTTTTTAAGTCTAAATCAAACACGGTTTGTGCTAGCTCCATGAAACTTGACAAAATAAAATAGTTCTAAGTTCTGTCTTTGTGGTTTGTTTCCTCTTGGAATAGCCACAAGCAAAGACGGCGTAAAACACCTTCATTGGAATCGTGTTCCAAGCTTCCAAAATACTACTGTTTTTCTGAATACTCGGCAAAATTTTTTTCATCCGACTTTGATGATCTCTGTGGTAATGATCAGTTCACTAAGTCCACTTAGCTGCCCAATTTTCACTCTTCTAGGATGAAGCGTTCGTTACCAGTAACAGTTTGAGTTTTTAGGTTTCACTCTATTTCCTCCTATATAGATAGATGTGTTTGGAAGTCTAAATCAAACACGGGTTGTGCTAGCTCCTTGAAACTTGACAAAATAAAGTAGTTCTAAGTTCTGTCTTTGTGGTTTGTTTCCTCTTGAAATAGGCACAATCAAAGACTGCGTAAAACACATTCATTGGAAAGTTGTGCCAAGCTTCCAAAAAACTACTGGTTTTCTGAATACTCGGCAAATTTTTTTTCATCCGACCTTGATGATCTCTGTGATAATGATCACTTCACTAAGTCCACTTAGCTGCCCAATATTCACTCTTCTAGGATGAAGTGTTCGTTACCAGTAACAGTTTGAGTTTTTAGGTTTCACTCTATTTCCTCCTATATAGATAGATGTGTTTGGAAGTCTAAATCAAACACGGTTTCTGCTAGCTCCTTGAAACTTGACAAAATAAAGTAGTTCTAAGTTCTGTCTTTGTGGTTTGTTTCCTCTTGAAATAGCCACAAGCAAAGACTGCGTAAAACACCTTCATTGGAAAGGTGTTCCAAGCTTCCAAAATACTACTGGTGTTCTGAATACTCGGCAAATTTTTTTTCATCCGACCTTGATGATCTCTGTGGTAATGATCAGTTCACTAAGTCCATTTAGCTGCCCAATTTTCACTCTTGTAGGATGAAGCGTTCGTTACCAGTAACAGTTTGAATTTTTAGGTTTCACTCTATTTCCTCCTATACAGATAGATGTGTTTTTTAAGTCTAAATCAAACACGGTTTGTGCTAGCCTCTTGAAAATTGACAAAATAAAGTAGTTCTAAGTTCTGTCTTTTTGGTTTGTTTCCTCTTGAAATAGCCAAAAGCAAAGACTGCGTAAAACACCTTCATTGGAAAGGTGTTCCAAGCTTCCAAAATACTACTGGTTTTCTGAATACTCGGCAAATTTTTTTTCATCCGACCTTGATGATCTCTGTGGTAATGATCAGTTCAATAAGTCCACTTAGCTGCCCAGTTTTCACTCTTCTAGGATGAAGCGTTCGTTACCAGTAACAGTTTGAATTTTTAGGTTTCACTCTATTTCCTCCTATACAGATAGATGTCTTTTTTAAGTCTAAATCAAACACGGTTTGTGCTAGCTCCTTGAAACTTGACAAAATAAAGTAGTTCTAAGTTTTGTCTTTGTGGTTTGTTTCCTCTTGAAATAGGCACAAGCAAAGACTGCGTAAAACACATTCATTGTAAAGGTGTGCCAAGCTTCCTAAAAACTACTTGTTTTCTGAATACTCGGCAAATTTTTTTTCATCCGACCTCGATGATCTCTGTGGTAATGATAACTTCACTAAGTCCACTTAGCTGCCCAATATTCACTCTTCTAGGATGAAGTGTTCGTTACCAATAACAGTTTGAGTTTTTAGGTTTCACTTTATTTCCTCCTATATAGATAGATGTGTTTGGAAGTCTAAATCAAACACGGTTTGTGCTAGCTCCTTGAAACTTGACAAAATAAAGTAGTTCTAAGTTCTGTCTTTGTGGTTTGTTTCCTCTTGAAATAGCCACAAGCAAAGACTGCGTAAAACACCTTCGTTGGAAAGGTGTTCCAAGCTGCCAAAATACTACTGGTTTTCTGAATACTCGGCAATTTTTTTTTCATCCGACCTTGATGATCTCTGTGGTAATGATCAGTTCACTAAGTCCACTTAGCTGCCCAATTTTCACTCTTCTAGGATGAAGCGTTCGTTACCAGTAACAGTTTGAATTTTTAGGTTTCACTCTATTTCCTCCTATACAAATAGATGTCTTTTTTAAGTCTAAATCAAACAGGGTTTGTGCTAGCTACTTGAAACTTGACAAAATAAAGTAGTTCTAAGTTCTGTCTTTGTGGTTTGTTTCCTGTTGAAATAGGCACAAGCAAAGACTGCGTAAAACACATTCATTGGAAGGTGTGCCAATCTTCCAAAAAACTACTGGTTTTCTGAATACTCGGCAAATTTTTTTTCATCCGACCTTGATGATCTCTGTGGTAATGATCACTTCACTAAGTCCACTTAGGTGCCCAATTTTCACTCTTCTAGGATGAAGCGTTCGTTACCAGTAACAGTTTGAATATTTAGGTTTCACTCTATTTCCTCCTATACAGATAGATTTCTTTTTTAAGTCTAAATAAAACACGGTTTGTGCTAGCTCCTTGAAACTTGACAAAATAAACTAGTTCTAAGTTCTGTCTTTGTGGTTTGTTTCCTCTTGAAATAGCCACAAGGAAAGAATGCGTAAAACACATTCATTGCAAAGGTGTGCCAAGCTTCCAAAAAACTACTGGTTTTCTGAATACTCGGCAAATTTTTTTTCATCCGACCTTGATGATCTCTGTGATAATGATCACTTCACTAAGTCCACTTAGCTGCCCAATATTCACTCTTCTAGGATGAAGTGTTCGTTACCAGTAACAGTTTGAGTTTTTAGGTTTCACTCTATTTCCTCCTATATAGATAGATGTGTTTGGAAGTCTAAATCAAACACGGTTTGTGCTAGCTCCTTGAAACTTGACAAAATAAAGTAGTTCTAAGTTCTGTCTTTGTGGTTTGTTTCCTCTTGAAATAGCCACAAGCAAAGACTGCGTAAAACACCTTCATTGGAAAGGTGTTCCAATCTTCCAAAATACTACAGGTTTTCTGAATACTCGGCAAATTTTTTTTCATCCGACCTTGATGATCTCTGTGGTAATGATCAGTTCACTAAGTCCACTTAGCTGCCCAATTTTCACTCTTCTAGGATGAAGCGTTCGTTACCAATAACAGTTTTAATTTTTAGGTTTCACTCTATTTCCTCCTATACAGATAGATGTGTTTTTTAAGTCTAAATCAAACACGGTTTGTGCTAGCTCCTTGAAACTTGACAAAATAAAGTAGTTCTAAGTTCTGTCTTTGTGGTTTGTTTCCTCTTGAAATAGCCACAAGCAAAGACTGCGAAAAACACCTTCATTTGAAAGGTGTTCCAAGCTTCCAAAATACTACTGGTTTTCTGAATACTCGGCAAATTTTTTTTTCATCCGACCTTGATGATCTCTGTGGTAATGATCAGTTCACTAAGTCCACTTAGCTGCCCAATTTTCACTCTTCTAGGATGAAGCGTTCGTTACCAGTAACAGTTTGAATTTTTAGGTTTCACTCTATTTCCTCCTATACAGATAGATGTCTTTTTAAGTCTAAATCAAACACGGTTTGTGCTAGCTCCTTGAAACTTAACAAAATAAAGTAGTTCTAAGTTCTGTCTTTGTGGTTTGTTTCTCTTGAAATAGCCACAAGCAAAGACTGCGTAAAACACATTCATTGCAAAGGTGTGCCAAGCTTCCAAAAAACTACTGGTTTTCTGAATACTCGGCAAATTTTTTTCATCCGACCTTGATGATCTCTGTGGTAATGATCACTTCACTAAGTCCACTTAGCTGCCCAATATTCACTCTTCTAGGATGAAGCGTTCGTTACCAGTAACAGTTTGAGTTTTTAGGTTTCACTCTATTTCCTCCTATATAGATAGATGTGTTTGGAAGTCTAAATCAAACACGAGTTGTGCTAGCTCCTTGAAACTTGACAAAATAAAGTAGTTCTAAGTTCTGTCTTTGTGGTTTGTTTCCTCTTGAAATAGGCACAATCAAAGACTGCGTAAAACACATTCATTGGAAAGGTGCGCCAAGCTTCCAAAAAACTACTGGTTTTCTGAATACTCGGCAAATTTTTTTTCATCCGACGTTGATGATCTCTGTGATAATGATAACTTCACTAAGTCCACTTAGCTGCCCAATATTCACTCTTCTAGGATGAAGTGTTCGTTACCAGTAACAGTTTGAGTTTTTAGGTTTCACTCTATTTCCTCCTATATAGATAGATGTGTTTGGAAGTCTAAATCAAACACGGTTTGTGCTAGCTCCTTGAAACTTGACAAAATAAAGTAGTTCTAAGTTCTGTCTTTGTGGTTTGTTTCCTCTTGAAATAGCCAGAAGCAAAGACTGGGTAAAACACCTTCATTGGAAAGGTGTTCCAAGCTTCCAAAATACTACTGGTTTTCTGAATACTTGGCAAATTTTTTTTCATCCGACCTTGATGATCTCTGTGGTAATGATCAGTTCACTAAGTCCACTTAGCTGCCCAATTTTCACTCTTCTAGGATGAAGCGTTCGTTACCAGTAACAGTTTGAATTTTTAGGTTTCACTCTATTTCCTCTATACAGATAGATGTGTTTTTTAAGTCTAAATCAAACACGGTTTGTGCTAGCTCCTTGAAACTTGACAAAATAAAGTAGTTCTAAGTTCTGTCTTTGTGGTTTGTTTCCTCTTGAAATAGGCACAAGGAAAGACTGCGTAAAACACATTCATTGGAAAGGTGTGCCAAGCTTCCAAAAACCTACTGGTTTTCTGAATACTCGGCAAATTTTTTTTTCATCCGACCTTGATGATCTCTGTGATAATGATCACTTCACTAAGTCCACTTAGCTGCACAATATTCACTATTCTAGGATGAAGTGTTCGTTACCAGTAACAGTTTGAGTTTTTAGGTTTCACTGTATTTCCTCCTATATAGATAGATGTGTTTGGAAATCTAAATCAAACACGGTTTGTGCTCGCTCCTTGAAACTTGACAAAATAAAGTAGTTCTAAGTTCTGTCTTTGTGGTTTGTTTTCTCTTGAAATAGCCACAAGCAATGACTGCGTAAAACACCTTCATTGGAAAGGTGTTCCAAGCTTCCAAAATACTACCTGTTTTCTGAATACTCGGCAAATTTTTTTTTCATCCGACCTTGATGATCTCTGTGGTAATGATCAGTTCAATAAGTCCACTTAGCTGCCCAATTTTCACTCTTCTAGGATGAACCGTTCGTTACCAGTAACAGTTTGAATTTTTAGGTTTCACTCTATTTCTTTCTATACAGATAGATGTCTTTTTTAAGTCTAAATCAAACACGGTTTGTGCTAGCTCCTTGAAACTTGACAAAATAAAGTAGTTCTAAGTTCTGTCTTTGTGGTTTGTTTCCTCTTGAAATAGGCACAAGGAAAGACTGCGTAAAACACATTCATTGCGAAGGTATGCCAAGCTTCCAAAAAACTACTGGTTTTCTGAATACTCGGCAAATTTTTTTTCATCCGACCTTGATGATCTCTGTGGTAATGATCACTTCACTAAGTCCACTTAGCTGCCCAATATTCACTCTTCTAGGATGAAGTGTTCGTTACCAGTAACAGTTTGAGTTTTTAGGTTTCACTCTATTTCCTCCTATATAGATAGATGTGTTTGGAAGTCTAAATCAACACGGGTTGTGCTAGCTCCTTGAAACTTGACAAAATAAAGTAGTTCTAAGTTCTGTCTTTGTGGTTTGTTTCCTCTTGAAATAGGCACAATCAGAGACTGTGTAAAACACATTCATTGGAAAGGTGTGCCAAGATTCCAAAAAACTACTGGTTTTCTGAATACTCGGCAAATTTTTTTTCATCCGACCTTGATGATCTTGTGATAATGATCACTTCACTAAGTCCACTTAGCTGCCCAATATTCACTATTCTAGGATGAAGTGTTCGTTACCAGTAACAGTTTGAGTTTTTAGGTTTCACTCTATTTCCTCCTATATAGATAGATGTGTTTGGAAGTCTAAATCAAACACGGTTTGTGCTAGCTCCTTGAAACTTGACAAAATAAAGTAGTTCTAAGTTCTGTCTTTGTGGTTTGTTTCCTCTTGAAATAGCCACAAGCAAAGACTGCGTAAAACACCTTCATTGGAAAGGTGTGCCAAGCTTCCAAAAACCTACTGGTTTTCTGAATACTCGGCAAATTTTTTTTGATCCGAACTTGATGATCTCTGTGGTAATGATCAGTTCACTAAGTCGACTTAGCTGCCCAATTTTCACTCTTCTAGGATGAAGCGTTCGTTACCAGTAACAGTTTGAATTTTTAGGTTTCACTCTATTTCCTCCTATACAGATAGATGTGTTTTTTAAGTCTAAATCAAACACGGTTTGTGCTAGCTCCTTGAAACTTGACAAAATAAAGTAGTTCTAAGTTCTGTCTTTGTGGTTTGTTTCCTCTTGAAATAGCCACAAGCAAAGACTGCGTAAAACACCTTCATTTGAAAGGTGTTCCAAGCTTCCAAAATACTACTGGTTTTCTGAATACTCGGCAAATTTTTTTTCATCCGACCTTGATGATCTCTGTGGTAATGATCAGTTCACTAAGTCCAGTTAGCTGCCCAATTTTCACTCTTCTAGGATGAAGCGTTCGTTACCAGTAACAGTTTGAATTTTTAGGTTTCACTCTATATCCTCCTATACAGATAGATGTCTTTTTAAGTCTAAATCAAACACGGTTTGTGCTAGCTCCTTGAAACTTAACAAAATAAAGTAGTTCTAAGTTCTGTCTTTGTGGTTTGTTTCCTCTTGAAATAGCCACAAGCAAAGACTGCGTAAAACACATTCATTGCAAAGGTGTGCCAAGCTTCCAAAAAACTACTGGTTTTCTGAATACTCGGCAAATTTTTTTCATCCGACCTTGATGATCTCTGTGGTAATGATCACTTCACTAAGTCCACTTAGCTGCCCAATATTCACTCTTCTAGGATGAAGCGTTCGTTACCAGTAACAGTTTGAGTTTTTAGGTTTCACTCTATTTCCTCCTATATAGATAGATGTGTTTGGAAGTCTAAATCAAACACGGGTTGTGCTAGCTCTTGAAACTTGACAAAATAAAGTAGTTCTAAGTTCTGTCTTTGTGGTTTGTTTCCTCTTGAAATAGGCACAATCAAAGACTGCGTAAAACACATTCATTGGAAAGGTGCGCCAAGCTTCCAAAAAACTACTGGTTTTCTGAATACTCGGCAAATTTTTTTTCATCCGACCTTGATGATCTCTGTGATAATGATAACTTCACTAAGTCCACTTAGCTGCCCAATATTCACTCTTCTAGGATGAAGTGTTCGTTACCAGTAACAGTTTGAGTTTTTAGGTTTCACTCTATTTCCTCCTATATAGATAGATGTGTTTGGAAGTCTAAATCAAACACGGTTTGTGCTAGCTCCTTGAAACTTGACAAAATAAAGTAGTTCTAAGTTCTGTCTTTGTGGTTTGTTTCCTCTTGAAATAGCCAGAAGCAAAGACTGCGTAAAACACCTTCATTGGAAAGGTGTTCCAAGCTTCCAAAATACTACTGGTTTTCTGAATACTCGGCAAATTTTTTTTCATCCGACCTTGATGATCTCTGTGGTAATGATCAGTTCACTAAGTCCACTTAGCTGCCCAATTTTCACTCTTCTAGGATGAAGCGTTCGTTACCAGTAACAGTTTGAATTTTTAGGTTTCACTCTATTTCCTCTATACAGATAGATGGGTTTTTTAAGTCTAAATCAAACACGGTTTGTGCTAGCTCCTTGAAACTTGACAAAATAAAGTAGTTCTAAGTTCTGTCTTTGTGGTTTGTTTCCTCTTGAAATAGGCACAAGGAAAGACTGCGTAAAACACATTCATTGGAAAGGTGTGCCAAGCTTCCAAAAACCTACTGGTTTTCTGAATACTCGGCAAGTTTTTTTTCATCCGACCTTGATGATCTCTGTGATAATGATCACTTCACTAAGTCCACTTAGCTGCACAATATTCACTCTTCTAGGATGAAGTGTTCGTTACCAGTAACAGTTTGAGTTTTTAGGTTTCACTGTATTTCCTCCTATATAGATAGATGTGTTTGGAAATCTAAATAAAAAACACGGTTTGTGCTCGCTCCTTGAAACTTGACAAAATAAAGTAGTTCTAAGTTCTGTCTTTGTGGTTTGTTTTCTCTTGAAATAGCCACAAGCAAAGACTGCGTAAAACACCTTCATTGGAAAGGTGTTCCAAGCTTCGAAAATACTACTGGTTTTCTGAATACTCGGCAAATTTTTTTTCATCCGACCTTGATGATCTCTGTGGTAATGATCAGTTCAATAAGTCCACTTAGCTGCCCAATTTTCACTCTTCTAGGATGAAGCGTTCGTTACCAGTAACAGTTTGAATTTTTAGGTTTCACTCTATTTCCTCCTATACAGATAGATGTCTTTTTTAAGTCTAAATCAAACACGGTTTGTGCTAGCTCCTTGAAACTTGACAAAATAAAGTAGTTCTAAGTTCTGTCTTTGTGGTTTGTTTCCTCTTGAAATAGGCACAAGGAAAGACTGCGTAAAACACATTCATTGCAAAGGTGTGCCAAGCTTCCAAAAAACTACTGGTTTTCTGAATACTCGGCAAATTTTTTTTCATCCGACCTTGATGATCTCTGTGGTAATGATCACTTCACTAAGTCCACTTAGCTGCCCAATATTCACTCTTCTAGGATGAAGTGTTCGTTACCAATAACAGTTTGAGTTTTTAGGTTTCACTCTATTTCCTCCTATATAGATAGATGTGTTTGGAAGTCTAAATCAAACACGGTTTGTGCTAGCTCCTTGAAACTTGACAAAATAAAGTAGTTCTAAGTTCTGTCTTTGTTGTTTGTTTCCTCTTGAAATAAGCACAAGCAAAGACTGCATAAAACACATTCATTGGAAGGTGTGCCAAGCTTCCAAAAAACTACTGGTTTTCTGAATACTCGGCAAATTTTTTTTCATCCGACCTTGATGATCTCTGTGTTAATGATCACTTCACTAAGTCCACTTAGCTTCCCAATTTTCACTCTTCTAGGATGAAGCGTTCGTTACCAGTAACAGTTTGAATTTTTAGGTTTCACTCTATTTCCTCCTATACAGATAGATGCGTTTTTTAAGTCTAAATCAAACACGGTTTGTGCTAGCTCCATGAAACTTGACAAAATAAATTAGTTCTACGTTCTGTCTTTGTGGTTTGTTTCCTCTTGAAATAGCCACAAGCAAAGACTGCGTAAAACACCTTCATTGGAATGGTGTTCCAAGCTTCCAAAATACTACTGTTTTTTTGAATACTCGGCAAATTTTTTTTCATCCGACTTTGATGATCTCTGTGGTAATGATCAGTTCACTAAGTCCACTTAGCTGCCCAATTTTCACTCTTCTAGGATGAAGCGTTCGTTACCAGTAACAGTTTGAGTTTTTAGGTTTCACTCTATTTCCTCCTATATAGATAGATGTGTTTGGAAGTCTAAATCAAACACGGGTTGTGCTAGCTCCTTGAAACTTGACAAAATAAAGTAGTTCTAAGTTCTGTCTTTGTGGTTTGTTTCCTCTTGAAATAGGCACAATCAAAGACTGCGTAAAACACATTCATTGGAAAGTTGTGCCAAGCTTCCAAAAAACTACTGGTTTTCTGAATACTCGGCAAATTTTTTTTCATCCGACCTTGATGATCTCTGTGATAATGATAACTTCACTAAGTCCACTTAGCTGCCCAATATTCACTCTTCTAGGATGAAGTGTTCGTTACCAGTAACAGTTTGAGTTTTTAGGTTTCACTCTATTTCCTCCTATATAGATAGATGTGTTTGAAAGTCTAAATCAAACACGGTTTGTGCTAGCTCCTTGAAACTTGACAAAATAAAGTAGTTCTAAGTTCTGTCTTTGTGGTTTGTTTCCTCTTGAAATAGCCACAAGCAAAGACTGCGTAAAACACCTTCATTGGAAAGGTGTTCCAAGCTTCCAAAATACTACTGGTTTTCTGAATACTCGGCAAATTTTTTTTCATCCGACCTTGATGATCTCTGTGGTAATGATCAGTTCACTAAGTCCATTTAGCTGCCCAATTTTCACTCTTGTAGGATGAAGCGTTCGTTACCAGTAACAGTTTGAATTTTTAGGTTTCACTCTATTTCCTCCTATACAGATAGATGTGTTTTTTAAGTCTAAATCCAACACGGTTTGTGCTAGCTCCTTGAAAATTGACAAAATAAAGTAGTTCTAAGTTCTGTCTTTTTGGTTTGTTTCCTCTTGAAATAGCCAAAAGCAAAGACTGCATAAAACACCTTCATTGGAAAGGTGTTCCAAGCTTCCAAAATACTACTGGTTTTCTGAATACTCGGCAAATTTTTTTTCATCCGACCTTGATGATCTCTGTGGTAATGATCAGTTCAATAAGTCCACTTAGCTGCCCAATTTTCACTCTTCTAGGATGACGCGTTCGTTACCAGTAACAGTTTGAATTTTTAGGTTTCACTCTATTTCCTCCTATACAGATAGATGTCTTTTTTAAGTCTAAATCAAACACGGTTTGTGCTAGCTCCTTGAAACTTGACAAAATAAAGTAGTTCTAAGTTCTGTCTTTGTGGTTTGTTTCCTCTTGAAATAGGCACAAGCAAAGACTGCGTAAAACACATTCATTGTAAAGGTGTGCCAAGCTTCCTAAAAACTACTGGTTTTCTGAATACTCGGCAAATTTTTTTTCATCCGACCTCGATGATCTCTGTGGTAATGATAACTTCACTAAGTCCACTTAGCTGCCCAATATTCACTCTTCTAGGATGAAGTGTTCGTTACCAATAACAGTTTGAGTTTTTAGGTTTCACTTTATTTCCTCCTATATAGATAGATGTGTTTGGAAGTCTAAATCAAACACGGTTTGTGCTAGCTCCTTGAAACTTGACAAAATAAAGTAGTTCTAAGTTCTGTCTTTGTGGTTTGTTTCCTCTTGAAATAGCCACAAGCAAAGACTGCGTAAAACACCTTCGTTGGAAAGGTGTTCCAAGCTGCCAAAATACTACTGGTTTTCTGAATACTCGGCAATTTTTTTTTCATCCGACCTTGATGATCTCTGTGGTAATGATCAGTTCACTATGTCCACTTAGCTGCCCAATTTTCACTCTTCTAGGATGAAGCGTTCGTTACCAGTAACAGTTTGAATTTTTAGGTTTCACTCTATTTCCTCCTATACAAATAGATGTCTTTTTTAAGTCTAAATCAAACAGGGTTTGTGCTAGCTCCTTGAAACTTGACAAAATAAAGTAGTTCTAAGTTCTGTCTTTGTGGTTTGTTTCCTGTTGAAATAGGCACAAGCAAAGACTGCGTAAAACACATTCATTGGAAGGTGTGCCAAGCTTCCAAAAAACTACTGGTTTTCTGAATACTCGGCAAATTTTTTTTCATCCGACCTTGATGATCTCTGTGGTAATGATCACTTCACTAAGTCCACTTAGGTGCCCAATTTTCACTCTTCTAGGATGAAGCGTTCGTTACCAGTAACAGTTTGAATATTTAGGTTTCACTCTATTTCCTCCTATACAGATAGATTTCTTTTTTAAGTCTAAATCAAACACGGTTTGTGCTAGCTCCTTGAAACTTGACAAAATAAACTAGTTCTAAGTTCTGTCTTTGTGGTTTGTTTCCTCTTGAAATAGCCACAAGGAAAGAATGCGTAAAACACATTCATTGCAAAGGTGTGCCAAGCTTCCAAAAACCTACTGGTTTTCTGAATACTCGGCAAATTTTTTTTCATCCGACCTTGATGATCTCTGTGATAATGATCACTTCACTAAGTCCACTTAGCTGCCCAATATTCACTCTTCTAGGATGAAGTGTTCGTTACCAGTAACAGTTTGAGTTTTTAGGTTTCACTCTATTTCCTCCTATATAGATAGATGTGTTTGGAAGTCTAAATCAAACACGGTTTGTGCTAGCTCCTTGAAACTTGACAAAATAAAGTAGTTCTAAGTTCTGTCTTTGTGGTTTGTTTCCTCTTGAAATAGCCACAAGCAAAGACTGCGTAAAACACCTTCATTGGAAAGGTGTTCCAATCTTCCAAAATACTACAGGTTTTCTGAATACTCGGCAAATTTTTTTTCATCCGACCTTGATGATCTCTGTGGTAATGATCAGTTCACTAAGTCCACTTAGCTGCCCAATTTTCACTCTTCTAGGATGAAGCGTTCGTTACCAATAACAGTTTTAATTTTTAGGTTTCACTCTATTTCCTCCTATACAGATAGATGTGTTTTTTAAGTCTAAATCAAACACGGTTTGTGCTAGCTCCTTGAAACTTGACAAAATAAAGTAGTTCTAAGTTCTGTCTTTGTGGTTTGTTTCCTCTTGAAATAGCCACAAGCAAAGACTGCGTAAAACACCTTCATTTGAAAGGTGTTCCAAGCTTCCAAAATACTACTGGTTTTCTGAATACTCGGCAAATTTTTTTTCATCCGACCTTGATGATCTCTGTGGTAATGATCAGTTCACTAAGTCCACTTAGCTGCCCAATTTTCACTCTTCTAGGATGAAGCGTTCGTTACCAGTAACAGTTTGAATTTTTAGGTTTCACTCTATTTCCTCCTATACAGATAGATGTCTTTTTAAGTCTAAATCAAACACGGTTTGTGCTAGCTCCTTGAAACTTAACAAAATAAAGTAGTTCTAAGTTCTGTCTTTGTGGTTTGTTTCCTCTTGAAATAGCCACAAGCAAAGACTGCGTAAAACACATTCATTGCAAAGGTGTGCCAAGCTTCCAAAAAACTAGTGGTTTTCTGAATACTCGGCAAATTTTTTTCATCCGACCTTGATGATCTCTGTGGTAATGATCACTTCACTAAGTCCACTTAGCTGCCCAATATTCACTCTTCTAGGATGAAGCGTTCGTTACCAGTAACAGTTTGAGTTTTTAGGTTTCACTCTATTTCCTCCTATATAGATAGATGTGTTTGGAAGTCTAAATCAAACACGGGTTGTGCTAGCTCCTTGAAACTTGACAAAATAAAGTAGTTCTAAGTTCTGTCTTTGTTGTTTGTTTCCTCTTGAAATAAGCACAAGCAAAGACTGCATAAAACACATTCATTGGAAGGTGTGCCAAGCTTCCAAAAAACTACTGGTTTTCTGAATACTCGGCAAATTTTTTTTCATCCGACCTTGATGATCTCTGTGTTAATGATCACTTCACTAAGTCCACTTAGCTTCCCAATTTTCACTCTTCTAGGATGAAGCGTTCGTTACCAGTAACAGTTTGAATTTTTAGGTTTCACTCTATTTCCTCCTATACAGATAGATGCGTTTTTTAAGTCTAAATCAAACACGGTTTGTGCTAGCTCCATGAAACTTGACAAAATAAATTAGTTCTACGTTCTGTCTTTGTGGTTTGTTTCCTCTTGAAATAGCCACAAGCAAAGACTGCGTAAAACACCTTCATTGGAATGGTGTTCCAAGCTTCCAAAATACTACTGTTTTTTTGAATACTCGGCAAATTTTTTTTCATCCGACTTTGATGATCTCTGTGGTAATGATCAGTTCACTAAGTCCACTTAGCTGCCCAATTTTCACTCTTCTAGGATGAAGCGTTCGTTACCAGTAACAGTTTGAGTTTTTAGGTTTCACTCTATTTCCTCCTATATAGATAGATGTGTTTGGAAGTCTAAATCAAACACGGGTTGTGCTAGCTCCTTGAAACTTGACAAAATAAAGTAGTTCTAAGTTCTGTCTTTGTGGTTTGTTTCCTCTTGAAATAGGCACAATCAAAGACTGCGTAAAACACATTCATTGGAAAGTTGTGCCAAGCTTCCAAAAAACTACTGGTTTTCTGAATACTCGGCAAATTTTTTTTCATCCGACCTCGATGATCTCTGTGGTAATGATAACTTCACTAAGTCCACTTAGCTGCCCAATATTCACTCTTCTAGGATGAAGTGTTCGTTACCAATAACAGTTTGAGTTTTTAGGTTTCACTTTATTTCCTCCTATATAGATAGATGTGTTTGGAAGTCTAAATCAAACACGGTTTGTGCTAGCTCCTTGAAACTTGACAAAATAAAGTAGTTCTAAGTTCTGTCTTTGTGGTTTGTTTCCTCTTGAAATAGCCACAAGCAAAGACTGCGTAAAACACCTTCGTTGGAAAGGTGTTCCAAGCTGCCAAAATACTACTGGTTTTCTGAATACTCGGCAATTTTTTTTTCATCCGACCTTGATGATCTCTGTGGTAATGATCAGTTCACTATGTCCACTTAGCTGCCCAATTTTCACTCTTCTAGGATGAAGCGTTCGTTACCAGTAACAGTTTGAATTTTTAGGTTTCACTCTATTTCCTCCTATACAAATAGATGTCTTTTTTAAGTCTAAATCAAACAGGGTTTGTGCTAGCTCCTTGAAACTTGACAAAATAAAGTAGTTCTAAGTTCTGTCTTTGTGGTTTGTTTCCTGTTGAAATAGGCACAAGCAAAGACTGCGTAAAACACATTCATTGGAAGGTGTGCCAAGCTTCCAAAAAACTACTGGTTTTCTGAATACTCGGCAAATTTTTTTCATCCGACCTTGATGATCTCTGTGGTAATGATCACTTCACTAAGTCCACTTAGGTGCCCAATTTTCACTCTTCTAGGATGAAGCGTTCGTTACCAGTAACAGTTTGAATATTTAGGTTTCACTCTATTTCCTCCTATACAGATAGATTTCTTTTTTAAGTCTAAATCAAACACGGTTTGTGCTAGCTCCTTGAAACTTGACAAAATAAACTAGTTCTAAGTTCTGTCTTTGTGGTTTGTTTCCTCTTGAAATAGCCACAAGGAAAGAATGCGTAAAACACATTCATTGCAAAGGTGTGCCAAGCTTCCAAAAACCTACTGGTTTTCTGAATACTCGGCAAATTTTTTTTCATCCGACCTTGATGATCTCTGTGATAATGATCACTTCACTAAGTCCACTTAGCTGCCCAATATTCACTCTTCTAGGATGAAGTGTTCGTTACCAGTAACAGTTTGAGTTTTTAGGTTTCACTCTATTTCCTCCTATATAGATAGATGTGTTTGGAAGTCTAAATCAAACACGGTTTGTGCTAGCTCCTTGAAACTTGACAAAATAAAGTAGTTCTAAGTTCTGTCTTTGTGGTTTGTTTCCTCTTGAAATAGCCACAAGCAAAGACTGCGTAAAACACCTTCATTGGAAAGGTGTTCCAATCTTCCAAAATACTACAGGTTTTCTGAATACTCGGCAAATTTTTTTTCATCCGACCTTGATGATCTCTGTGGTAATGATCAGTTCACTAAGTCCACTTAGCTGCCCAATTTTCACTCTTCTAGGATGAAGCGTTCGTTACCAATAACAGTTTTAATTTTTAGGTTTCACTCTATTTCCTCCTATACAGATAGATGTGTTTTTTAAGTCTAAATCAAACACGGTTTGTGCTAGCTCCTTGAAACTTGACAAAATAAAGTAGTTCTAAGTTCTGTCTTTGTGGTTTGTTTCCTCTTGAAATAGCCACAAGCAAAGACTGCGTAAAACACCTTCATTTGAAAGGTGTTCCAAGCTTCCAAAATACTACTGGTTTTCTGAATACTCGGCAAATTTTTTTTCATCCGACCTTGATGATCTCTGTGGTAATGATCAGTTCACTAAGTCCACTTAGCTGCCCAATTTTCACTCTTCTAGGATGAAGCGTTCGTTACCAGTAACAGTTTGAATTTTTAGGTTTCACTCTATTTCCTCCTATACAGATAGATGTCTTTTTAAGTCTAAATCAAACACGGTTTGTGCTAGCTCCTTGAAACTTAACAAAATAAAGTAGTTCTAAGTTCTGTCTTTGTGGTTTGTTTCCTCTTGAAATAGCCACAAGCAAAGACTGCGTAAAACACATTCATTGCAAAGGTGTGCCAAGCTTCCAAAAAACTAGTGGTTTTCTGAATACTCGGCAAATTTTTTTCATCCGACCTTGATGATCTCTGTGGTAATGATCACTTCACTAAGTCCACTTAGCTGCCCAATATTCACTCTTCTAGGATGAAGCGTTCGTTACCAGTAACAGTTTGAGTTTTTAGGTTTCACTCTATTTCCTCCTATATAGATAGATGTGTTTGGAAGTCTAAATCAACACGGGTTGTGCTAGCTCCTTGAAACTTGACAAAATAAAGTAGTTCTAAGTTCTGTCTTTGTGGTTTGTTTCCTCTTGAAATAGGCACAATCAAAGACTGCGTAAAACACATTCATTGGAAAGGTGTTCCAAGCTTCCAAAAAACTACTGGTTTTCTGAATACTCGGCAAATTTTTTTTCATCCGACCTTGATGATCTCTGTGATAATGATAACTTCACTAAGTCCACTTAGCTGCCCAATATTCAGTCTTCTAGGATGAAGTGTTCGTTACCAGTAACAGTTTGAGTTTTTAGGTTTCACTCTATTTCCTCCTATATAGATAGATGTGTTTGGAAGTCTAAATCAAACACGGTTTGTGCTAGCTCCTTGAAACTTGACAAAATAAAGTAGTTCTAAGTTCTGTCTTTGTGGTTTGTTTCCTCTTGAAATAGCCACAAGCAAAGACTGCGTAAAACACCTTCATTGGAAAGGTGTTCCAAGCTTCCAAAATACTACTGGTTTTCTGAATACTCGGCAAATTTTTTTTCATCCGACCTTGATGATCTCTGTGGTAATGATCAGTTCACTAAGTCCACTTAGCTGCCCAATTTTCACTCTTCTAGGATGAAGCGTTCGTTACCAGTAACAGTTTGAATTTTAGGTTTCACTCTATTTCCTCTATACAGATAGATGTGTTTTTTAAGTCTAAATCAAACACGGTTTGTGCTAGCTCCTTGAAACTTGACAAAATAAAGTAGTTCTAAGTTCTGTCTTTGTGGTTTGTTTCCTCTTGAAATAGGCACAAGGAAAGACTGCGTAAAACACATTCATTGGAAAGGTGTGCCAAGCTTCCAAAAACCTACTTGTTTTCTGAATACTCGGCAAATTTTTTTTCATCCGACCTTGATGATCTCTGTGATAATGATCACTTCACTAAGTCCACTTAGCTGCACAATATTCACTATTCTAGGATGAAGTGTTCGTTACCAGTAACAGTTTGCGTTTTTAGGTTTCACTGTATTTCCTCCTATATAGATAGATGTGTTTGGAAATCTAAATCAAACACGGTTTGTGCTCGCTCCTTGAAACTTGACAAAATAAAGTAGTTCTAAGTTCTGTCTTTGTGGTTTGTTTTCTCTTGAAATAGCCACAAGCAATGACTGCGTAAAACACCTTCATTGGAAAGGTGTTCCAAGCTTCCAAAATACTACCTGTTTTCTGAATACTCGGCAAATTTTTTTCATCCGACCTTGATGATCTCTGTGGTAATGATCAGTTCAATAAGTCACTTAGCTGCCCAATTTTCACTCTTCTAGGATGAAGCGTTCGTTACCAGTAACAGTTTGAATTTTTAGGTTTCACTCTATTTCTTTCTATACAGATAGATGTCTTTTTTAAGTCTAAATCAAACACGGTTTGTGCTAGCTCCTTTAAACTTGACAAAATAAAGTAGTTCTAAGTTCTGTCTTTGTGGTTTGTTTCCTGTTGAAATAGGCACAAGGAAAGACTGCATAAAACACATTCATTGCGAAGGTATGCCAAGCTTCCAAAAAACTACTGGTTTTCTGAATACTCGGCAAATTTTTTTTCATCCGACCTTGATGATCTCTGTGGTAATGATCACTTCACTAAGTCCACTTAGCTGCCCAATATTCACTCTTCTAGGATGAAGTGTTCGTTACCAGTAACAGTTTGAGTTTTTAGGTTTCACTCTATTTCCTCCTATATAGATAGATGTGTTTGGAAGTCTAAATCAACACGGGTTGTGCTAGCTCCTTGAAACTTGACAAAATAAAGTAGTTCTAAGTTCTGTCTTTGTGGTTTGTTTCCTCTTGAAATAGGCACAATCAGAGACTGCGTAAAACACATTCATTGGAAAGGTGTGCCAAGATTCCAAAAACTACTGGTTTTCTGAATACTCGGCAAATTTTTTTTCATCCGACCTTGATGATCTTGTGATAATGATCACTTCACTAAGTCCACTTAGCTGCCCAATATTCACTATTCTAGGATGAAGTGTTCGTTACCAGTAACAGTTTGAGTTTTTAGGTTTCACTCTATTTCCTCCTATATAGATAGATGTGTTTGGAAGTCTAAATCAAACACGGTTTGTGCTAGCTCTTGAAACTTGACAAAATAAAGTAGTTCTAAGTTCTGTCTTTGTGGTTTGTTTCCTCTTGAAATAGCCACAAGCAAAGACTGCGTAAAACACCTTCATTGGAAAGGTGTGCCAAGCTTCCAAAACCTACTGGTTTTCTGAATACTCGCAAATTTTTTTCATCCGACCTTGATGATCTCTGTGGTAATGATCAGTTCACTAAGTCCACTTAGCTGCCCAATTTTCACTCTTCTAGGATGAAGCGTTCGTTACCAGTAACAGTTTGAATTTTTAGGTTTCACTCTATTTCCTCCTATACAGATAGATGTGTTTTTTAAGTCTAAGTCAAACACGGTTTGTGCTAGCTCCTTGAAACTTGACAAAATAAAGTAGTTCTAAGTTCTGTCTTTGGGGTTTGTTTCCTCTTGAAATAGCCACAAGCAAAGACTGCGTAAAACACCTTCATTTGAAAGGTGTTCCAAGCTTCCAAAATACTACTGGTTTTCTGAATACTCGGCAAATTTTTTTTCATCCGACCTTGATGATCTCTGTGGTAATGATCAGTTCACTAAGTCCAGTTAGCTGCCCAATTTTCACTCTTCTAGGATGAAGCGTTCGTTACCAGTAACAGTTTGAAATTTTAGGTTTCACTCTATTTCCTCCTATACAGATAGATGTGTTTTTTAAGTCTAAATCAAACACGGTTTGTGCTAGCTCCTTGAAAATTGACAAAATAAAGTAGTTCTAAGTTCTGTCTTTTTGGTTTGTTTCCTCTTGAAATAGCCAAAAGCAAAGACTGCATAAATCACCTTCATTGGAAAGGTGTTCCAAGCTTCCAAAATACTACTGGTTTTCTGAATACTCGGCAAATTTTTTTTCATCCGACCT
Source organism: Callospermophilus lateralis (assembly GCF_048772815.1). NCBI lineage: Eukaryota > Metazoa > Chordata > Mammalia > Rodentia > Sciuridae > Callospermophilus > Callospermophilus lateralis. The sequence goes on from NW_027516724.1 coordinate 51,036, forward strand.
TGATGATCTCTGTGGTAATGATCAGTTCAATAAGTCCACTTAGCTGCCCAATTTTCACTCTTCTAGGATGAAGCGTTCGTTACCAGTAACAGTTTGAATTTTTAGGTTTCACTCTATTTCCTCCTATACAGATAGATGCCTTTTTTTAAGTCTAAATCAAACACGGTTTGTGCTAGCTCCTTGAAACTTGACAAAATAAAGTAGTTCTAAGTTCTGTCTTTGTGGTTTGTTTCCTCTTGAAATAGGCACAAGCAAAGACTGCGTAAAACACATTCATTGTAAAGGTGTGCCAAGCTTCCTAAAAACTACTTGTTTTCTGAATACTCGGCAAATTTTTTTTCATCCGACCTCGATGATCTCTGTGGTAATGATAACTTCACTAAGTCCACTTAGCTGCCCAATATTCACTCTTCTAGGATGAAGTGTTCGTTACCAATAACAGTTTGAGTTTTTAGGTTTCACTTTATTTCCTCCTATATAGATAGATGTGTTTGGAAGTCTAAATCAAACACGGTTTGTGCTAGCTCCTTTAAACTTGACAAAATAAAGTAGTTCTAAGTTCTGTCTTTGTGGTTTGTTTCCTCTTGAAATAGGCACAAGGAAAGACTGCATAAAACACATTCATTGCGAAGGTATGCCAAGCTTCCAAAAAACTACTGGTTTTCTGAATACTCGGCAAATTTTTTTTCATCCGACCTTGATGATCTCTGTGGTAATGATCACTTCACTAAGTCCACTTAGCTGCCCAATATTCACTCTTCTAGGATGAAGTGTTCGTTACCAGTAACAGTTTGAGTTTTTAGGTTTCACTCTATTTCCTCCTATATAGATAGATGTGTTTGGAAGTCTAAATCAACACGGGTTGTGCTAGCTCCTTGAAACTTGACAAAATAAAGTAGTTCTAAGTTCTGTCTTTGTGGTTTGTTTCCTCTTGAAATAGGCACAATCAGAGACTGCGTAAAACACATTCATTGGAAAGGTGTGCCAAGATTCCAAAAAACTACTGGTTTTCTGAATACTCGGCAAATTTTTTTTCATCCGACCTTGATGATCTTGTGATAATGATCACTTCACTAAGTCCACTTAGCTGCCCAATATTCACTATTCTAGGATGAAGTGTTCGTTACCAGTAACAGTTTGAGTTTTTAGGTTTCACTCTATTTCCTCCTATATAGATAGATGTGTTTGGAAGTCTAAATCAAACACGGTTTGTGCTAGCTCCTTGAAACTTGACAAAATAAAGTAGTTCTAAGTTCTGTCTTTGTGGTTTGTTTCCTCTTGAAATAGCCACAAGCAAAGACTGCGTAAAACACCTTCATTGGAAAGGTGTGCCAAGCTTCCAAAAACCTACTGGTTTTCTGAATACTCGGCAAATTTTTTTTCATCCGACCTTGATGATCTCTGTGGTAATGATCAGTTCACTAAGTCCACTTAGCTGCCCAATTTTCACTCTTCTAGGATGAAGCGTTCGTTACCAGTAACAGTTTGAATTTTTAGGTTTCACTCTATTTCCTCCTATACAGATAGATGTGTTTTTTAAGTCTAAGTCAAACACGGTTTGTGCTAGCTCCTTGAAACTTGACAAAATAAAGTAGTTCTAAGTTCTGTCTTTGGGGTTTGTTTCCTCTTGAAATAGCCACAAGCAAAGACTGCGTAAAACACCTTCATTTGAAAGGTGTTCCAAGCTTCCAAAATACTACTGGTTTTCTGAATACTCGGCAAATTTTTTTTCATCCGACCTTGATGATCTCTGTGGTAATGATCAGTTCACTAAGTCCAGTTAGCTGCCCAATTTTCACTCTTCTAGGATGAAGCGTTCGTTACCAGTAACAGTTTGAAATTTTAGGTTTCACTCTATTTCCTCCTATACAGATAGATGTGTTTTTTAAGTCTAAATCAAACACGGTTTGTGCTAGCTCCTTGAAAATTGACAAAATAAAGTAGTTCTAAGTTCTGTCTTTTTGGTTTGTTTCCTCTTGAAATAGCCAAAAGCAAAGACTGCATAAATCACCTTCATTGGAATGGTGTTCCAAGCTTCCAAAATACTACTGTTTTTTTGAATACTCGGCAAATTTTTTTTCATCCGACTTTGATGATCTCTGTGGTAATGATCAGTTCACTAAGTCCACTTAGCTGCCCAATTTTCACTCTTCTAGGATGAAGCGTTCGTTACCAGTAACAGTTTGAGTTTTTAGGTTTCACTCTATTTCCTCCTATATAGATAGATGTGTTTGGAAGTCTAAATCAAACACGGGTTGTGCTAGCTCCTTGAAACTTGACAAAATAAAGTAGTTCTAAGTTCTGTCTTTGTGGTTTGTTTCCTCTTGAAATAGGCACAATCAAAGACTGCGTAAAACACATTCATTGGAAAGTTGTGCCAAGCTTCCAAAAAACTACTGGTTTTCTGAATACTCGGCAAATTTTTTTTCATCCGACCTTGATGATCTCTGTGATAATGATAACTTCACTAAGTCCACTTAGCTGCCCAATATTCACTCTTCTAGGATGAAGTGTTCGTTACCAGTAACAGTTTGAGTTTTTAGGTTTCACTCTATTTCCTCCTATATAGATAGATGTGTTGAAAGTCTAAATCAAACACGGTTTGTGCTAGCTCCTTGAAACTTGACAAAATAAAGTAGTTCTAAGTTCTGTCTTTGTGGTTTGTTTCCTCTTGAAATAGCCACAAGCAAAGACTGCGTAAAACACCTTCATTGGAAAGGTGTTCCAAGCTTCCAAAATACTACTGGTTTTCTGAATACTCGGCAAATTTTTTTTCATCCGACCTTGATGATCTCTGTGGTAATGATCAGTTCACTAAGTCCATTTAGCTGCCCAATTTTCACTCTTGTAGGATGAAGCGTTCGTTACCAGTAACAGTTTGAATTTTTAGGTTTCACTCTATTTCCTCCTATACAGATAGATGTGTTTTTAAGTCTAAATCCAACACGGTTTGTGCTAGCTCCTTGAAAATTGACAAAATAAAGTAGTTCTAAGTTCTGTCTTTTTGGTTTGTTTCCTCTTGAAATAGCCAAAAGCAAAGACTGCATAAAACACCTTCATTGGAAAGGT
>NW_027516725.1:0-54090 GCF_048772815.1 Callospermophilus lateralis
AGGCTCATGATTTTGTGACCAAAATATGTACCACCTCCAAGCTCTGTGACATGGCCATGTACTGGATAGCTGAAGGGAATGGTGAGCATCTCAGAAAATTCAGATATCAGTGTGACCAGGAAAGTCTCAGTGGAGAAAAACTGCTTTGGGCCATTTGCTAACCTATTGTTCTGTTCCCCTGAATTTCAGGATGGTCTTTGCCTCAGGCCACCCCTTTGTGAAGCCTAAAGAAAACAGTTTTCAAATGGAAATGAATGGGCATCACCTGTGGCTCTTTGCTTAATTGCTTTGGAAAGGGATGTGTCTGAATCAGCCTCTTGGCCCTGTGTGAGGTTGTGGCTTAGATTCTCAGCACCTGGTGGATGTAAAGAGAGATCCCATGTGTGCATCCAAAACCAAAATGGCCAAAAAGCAGTCCTTGTGGATGAAGTCTGTCGCCTTCCTCTTTAAAGTTCTTGAACTCCATCAAGTGAGAATAGGGATCCTTTGGGTCAAATGGGTTCTTCAAAGACCTGCAGAGGTGCTTGTGATTTCTCATGACTGCAAATCACATAAAAATATATACCTGACACTCAGTTTTCCACAAATTGGAGAAGCATAGAAGTATTAACGTGTAGCATATTTGATCACTCCTGTTTCACATGAAGGGTGTCCAGACCACCCTGAATTTACGCCTATGAGGGGCAAGGGAGTTATTTTGGACACTCTTTTGGACTCCGCCACTCATGGAAACCTTCCGCCAGACGTTGTGATTAGTGTCTATATGGAAGAAGATGAGGGCCATATGGGAGGGTTTTGGTTTTAAATTTGGTCATTTGTGTCCAGTATGAAGACATGACCTGGACCACCTGTGCTTGAACTCTGGTGTGATTCCCCTTAGAGACTGAATTCAGAGAAGTATTGCCATGAATTTTGTTGGGATTTTGAGTCCACCCATGAGAATCACCCTTGGAAACTGAGATCTAGGCCCAGGTTGGCTTTCCACAGAGCCCTGGGTATCTCAGCCAGGATATCACATGATTTAATTCTGAAAGACTTGGCAGCCATAGTTGAGAGTCACAACACCCATGGACGTCACATTGTAGACCTCAATGGGCCTGGCTTCCTGTGACATTTTGGCCACTCTTTGGGAAGCCTTCCCTGTGAGAGTTCTACAGAGCATTCATTGAAATGAGCTTCCTCACCATTTAATGGTTCCTGAATGAATTAAAACCCACAGTCCCTGCAACGTCATCCTTGAAAAATGCCTAGATAAATACCATGAAATTTTTGAAATTCCCATGACCAGGTGGCACTGGAGAAACTTTGGATGTCCTGTTGCTGATCGTAAATATGCAAGACAGTGCCTTGATTGAGTGGGTTTCATGAAAATGGTGTAGAACAGTGATGCCAGTATGTTGGAACCTGCTGAGTAGTGGGCCTAGAGCAGTGGTAGGCAGATGTGTGATAAAAAATTTCTGGGGGGGCCATGTGGATCTGCCATTGGCTTCCAAATGGCTTGTGACTGACATGGTGCAGCCAGCAGACCCTTCCATGTAAAGGCTTCTTGTTATATGGAGATGTTTCCGGGCAATGTTCAGAATCAGGTTGCTATGGACATGTGGCCAAGCTATGTGGGATAGAAGCCTGGTTGGTGCATTCTCCTGCAGACCCTGACCAACCACACATGACAGAATTGCCGCCAGAACTTTGTCCCAGTTGAACTTCTTTTATTTCATGAAGCAAATGCCAAAGTCCCAGTGCAGCAGCAAGAAACACCACGAAAAGTGGAGGATGACCAAATGGCTTCCCAGTCCACATGGGAATACCCTTAGCCCCCAGTGGCCACAGTTTACTTACAAAGAGAGAATTCAGCACTGCTGCCTCATGTTCATTGGAAAATAAGAAATCATGTCCTCCAGGTCACATAGATGCAGACACAGCTTTGATGGTCTCACTAGAAAGAAGCTAAAGCTCCTGACAAAAACATATATTTCAAGTGCCCAAACTCAGAGGCAGTTTCTCAAGAAGTATTTAGGCCAGCAGAGCTCCATATATATGGAGTGTTTATCCTGTCCCATACTAGGAAAACTCCTCTACCACTTCCAAGGTTGTAAACTCCTGAGCATATTATTCACAGATTTTATTAGTCTACTCCTCTAATTGTGTCTTACTTTGGGGGAAGGAAATGTCAAGGAATTGTTCTGGATGAGAGTGGGAAGATTTTGTTTAGCACATATTTGCATACACATTGGTTTCATTTTTCTATTTTACATTTGATATACTGAATCCCTGACACTAACACATACCCTACTAGATTCTGAATACTAATCCTAATATGAGGGAGAAAAATAACCGAAACAGAATAGAAATACAAGCAGTTCAGAGGAGGCATGTTGTATACTTGGACTTGCCTTTTGCATTATATACGGTAGGAGTTATAAATCTAGTAAATTTTTTGTTGAAATAGTTTTCCATGTGCTTTTAAAGTTAACAAATATGTGAATTCCTGTCTCCCTTTCTCTGTATTCTATTCAGCACATGTATTTTTATATGCACATATAGAATCCTACCTGGTATCACACGTACATTCTTGTGAGTTACATAACTTGGCAGATACAAAGTCTGAGAAGAGATCACTCCTCCTAAACACTGTTTGAACTGAAAATTCAAACTATGGGTGAGCTTCCTAGTTGAAAAAAGTTATACATAAATCCATATCCAGTAAAATGAATATTTTTGGATCTGTGGATGATATGTATTTCACGGTGTAATTCGATTGGCATATATATTGCTAATTTTTAAAATCTGTGTGTGGTTATATATATATATATATATATATATATATATATATATATATTCTCTCCAGATATTTCAAAATATTTAATATATGTGTCTTATTATACACTCCCTAAATTCATTCATGAATATGTATGTGGATTTATAAAAAACTTTTCACAAGATTATTCTCAGAAATATTCATTCACCTGATATACGTATTTTTTTCCTAGTATTGAAAACTAACTTCAGTGAATGGTGCATATGAATCCTAATATTTCTACAGTAACTGATCCAATTTCACATCAATGCAAGTAGATTCCTATGGGACATGATAAGTATTTTGAAGTTCATTTTTATTTCAACACTGGTACATTACTATTTCTTCAGTTTATGCACATTATAGGATATATATTTCATCCACATGTTCACAAATTTATAGGCATATATTTCACTTTCAATCACTTTCTGCTTCAGAAAACACGTGTTCCGCCATGTTTCAAACTGGTCTTTTCATGAGACTTCTTTCAAAACACATTATTTTTGATTTCCATAATCACTTTTGAAGCAAAACTCACACACTCTTCATGATAAACCATAAGCCTAGGATTACAATTAGACGTATAACTAGTTGTTATGAATGATTCTATATCAATATATGATTTCTTGAGAGGCAAGATGGCCGCAAAGGGAGTGCAGTAACTCCGTGTACTGCGTCACTGTGAGGGAAAATGACGAGTTAGAACGGCTAAAAGCTATCTTGTTAGGAATTTCCAGCAAAATTGGGGTGCTCCAAAACCTAGTGGAAGGATTTTCATCGCACCAGGATCAGCTTCAGGGGCTCAAATGCGAGCGATCTGTCCATCTGTATGGAGCGCTGCTTGTTCGGCAGATCACCCCATGGCTGGAGTCTGCGGCGCGCGCTGGGAAACGACAGGCTGGTGGCGCAGAGATACAGCGATCCTGATTCTGTGGGCTCCTGCCAGCTAGGCATTTGCTGAGCTCGGAGCTGAATTCTGGGTTGGAGACGGGGAAAGGAAACGGTCCAGTTTGGTTCTCCACACCGGTCAGACCACAGAGGAAGCCAGCGGCCACCATCTTGGAGAGCTGACGTCACCATCCTTGTTTTCGACTGTTTGCAGCTCTTTCAGCTATAGAACAGGTAATTTCAGGCTGACAATTGTCTGCATCTCGCAGACAAATTGCTCAGACTTTGTGCTAAATAACCCGCGGAAACTGCTTCTTGGAGCCTGCTCCTATCAGAACACGCACCGAGCCCGGAGTGTCGGAGTTCCGGCTCCCGGAGCTGCTCTGGCCCAGGGCTATAGAACCCGCGGAAACTGCTTCTTGGAGCCTGCTCCTGTCGGAGCATGCACCAAGTCCGGAGAGGCCGAATTCTGGCTCCCGGAATTGTTTTGGCCCGGTGATAAAGAACCCACGGAAACTGTTTCTCGGTCCGGGTCCTGCTGAATACTGTGGAGGCCAGAGGGGCCGAACAGAGCCGCCGCCCGGGCCCGGAACAGGTCCAGCGACCTGCCGGCGTGGTAGTCAAGAAAACCCAGAGGCAGCGCTGGCACAGAAGCCGGCGGGAGCTGCGCGGCGCGGGACTCCCAGCTACCGCTCCCAACAGTGCTGACAACTGAGGTCTCTTGCACCGACTCGCCTCGGCGTGGGACTCACGGCTACCGCTCCCACCAGTGCTGACAACTTAGGTCTCTTGCACCAGATACGGGGGCGTGGCTACCAGAAGGTAAGCAAATTGGCTGGGGGTTCTCAGCCCCAAGCTCTACAAACTTAGGGCCTGAGGGAGGCCAACAAGAAGAGTGTGCCCAGGCACTAATGAAACAGCTGCTCTACGCGTGTGCAAGGTAGGCGGAACTGTGAACACCGACAAAACAGGCCCAGTGAACCGCCAGACACATCCCTCCGGTTGGGGGAGGGGCAGAGCCTCCGGGCGCCTGCAAGGTAGGTGGACCCGCGACCCACCAGCAGAAAAGGCACAGCAATCCACAAAGCGGCATAGCCACCCCCTGAGCCTAAAAGGTAGGCAGACCTGTGACCTACCGGCAGGTCATGCCCAAAAACCTGCGGAGGGGCACAGCTGCCCCACGTGCCTGCTAGGTAGGCTGAACCGTGACCACCAACAGAACAGGCCCAGCGGCCGGCCAGACACATCGCCCCACCCAGGTTGGGGGAGGGGCAGAGCCGCCGGGCGCCTGCGAGTTAGGCATACCTGCGAATCACCAGCAGATCAGGCCCAGCACCCGCGGAGCGGCAGAGCCACCCCCGGGCCTGCAAGGTAGGCACACTTGCCACCCACCGGCAGATTAGGCCCAACAAACTGCGGAGGGCACAGCTGCCCCACGAGCCTGCTAGGTAGGCAGAACCCTGACCACCGACAGAACAGGCCCAGAGGCCGGCCAGATACATCGCCCCGCCCCGGTTGGGGGAGGGGCAGAGCAGCCGGGCACCTGCAAGGTAGGCAGACCTGCGACTCACCAGCAGATCAGGCCCAGCAACTGCGGAGCGGCAGAGCCACCCCCGGGCCTGCAAGATAGGCGCAGTTGCCACCCACCGGCAGGTCAGGCCCAAGAAACTGCAGAGGGGCACAGCTGCCCCACGAGCCTGCTAGGTAGGCAGAACCCTGACCACCAACAGAACAGGCTCAGAGGCCGGCCAGACACATTGCCCCACCCCGGTTGGGGGAGGGGCAGAGCCGCCGGGCGCCTGCAAGTTAGGCAGACCTGCATCTCACCAGCATATCAGGCCCAGCAACCCGCGGAGCGGCAGAGCCACCCCCGGGCCTGCAAGGTAGGCGCACTTGCCACCCACCGACAGGTCAGGCCCAGCAACTCTCAGAGAGACACAGCTGCTCCACGCGCGTGCAGGGTAGGCGGAACCGTGACCACCGACAAAAAAGGCCCAGTGGACCGCCAGACACATAGCTCCGGTTGGGGGAGGGGCAGAGCCGCCGGGTGCCTGCAAGGTAGGCGGACCCGCGACCCACCAGCAAAGCAGGCACAGCAATCCACAGAGCGGCAGAGCCACCCCCCGAGCCTACAAGGTAGGCAGACCTGCGACCCACCGGCAGGTCAGGCCCAAAAACCTGCGGAGGGACACAGCTGCCCCACGTGCCTGCTAGGTAGGCTGAACCGTGACGACCAACGGAACAGGCCCAGCAGCCGGCCAGACACATCGCCCCTCCCCGGTTGGGGGAGGGGCAGAGCCGCCGGGCGCCTGCAAGTTAGGCAGACCTGCAACTCACCAGCAGATCAGGCCCAGTGACCCGCGGAGCGGCAGAGCCACCCCTGCGCCTGCAAGGTAGGCACACTTGCCATCCACCGGCAGGTCAGGCTCAGCAACTCTCAGAGGGACACAGCTGCTCCACGCGCGTGCAATGTAGGCGGAACCGTGACCACCGACAAAACAGGCCCAGTGGCCCGCCAGATACATCACCTCGGTTGGGGGAGGGGCAGAGCCGCCACCAGCGCCTTTTAGGTAGACAGACCTGCAACCGACAGACAGAACAGGCCTAGTGGCCAGCGGAGGGGCAAAACCGCTGCTCACTCCTGCAAGGTAGGCGGACCTGTGACCACCGAAAGAACAGGCCCATCGGAAGTACAGGCACAGCGGCCTCCTGGCGTGGTAGGCACATTGCCTCAATTGAAGGAGGGGCAGAACCACCGCCAAAGCCTGCAAGGGAGACAATGCAGCTATACAAAAGCAATATAAATATATAGGGGGAAAAATCAATAACACAACAGTTTCACCAAGCAGAAAGAAACGCGATCAGTATGAAAAGACAAGGAAAAAAAGGACCACAAGCAATGCAGGTCAATTCAACTTTAGAAGAGGTAATATCTGCAGCAGATGGAATGTCAGATAAAGAATTCAGGATATACATGCTTCAGATGATCTGGAGTCTCAAGGAAGACATTAGACAGCAAAATCAGACAATGAAAGACCACTTCGACCACTTCGACAATGAATTACATAAACAAATCCAAGAAGCAAAAGATCAATTATTCAGGGAGATAGAGGTTATAAAAAACAAACAAACAGAAATCCTGGAAATGCAGGAAACAATAAACCTACTTAAAAACTCAATTGAGAATACTACCAGCAGAGTAGAACACTTAGAAGATAGAACATCAGACAATGAAGACAAAGTATTTCAACTGGAGAAGAACATAGACAGCTCAGCAAAGCTGTTAAGAAACCATGAGCAGAACATTCAAGAAATATGGGATAACATAAAGAGACCAAACTTAAGAGTCATTGGGATACAGGAAGGTATTGAGGTCCAAACCAAAGGAATGAGCAATCTATTCAACGAAATAATACGAGAAAACTTCCCAGACTTGAAGAATGAGACAGAATCCCAAATCCTAGAAGCCTACAGGACGCCGAATGTGCAAAATCATAAGAGATCCACACCTAGACACATTATAATGAAGATGCCCAACATACAGAATAAGGAGAGAATTTTAAAAGCTACAAGAGAAAGGAAGCACATTACATTTAGGGGTAAACCAATCAGGATAACAGCTGATCTTTTAACACAGACTCTGAAAGCTAGAAGATCCTGGAATAACATATTTCATACACTAAAAGAAAATGGGTTCCAACCAAGAATTGTGTATCCCGTGAAATTAAGCTTCAGGATGGAAGATGAAATTAAAACCTTCCATGATAAACAAAAGTTAAAAGAATTTGCAGCTAGAAAACCATCTCTTCAAAACATCCTCGGCAAAATATTACAGGAAGAGGAAATGGAAAATGTCAATGAAAACCAACAGCGGGAGGTAGTACAGTAAAGGGTGGGGATAATCAAAGAGGAAAACAAACCATGTTTAGTAACATAAATAAACCAATATGGCTGGAAGAACACCCATATCTCAATAATAACCCTAAATGTTAATGGCTTAAACTCACCAACTAAGAGACACAGGCTAGTAGAATGGATCACAAAACAAGACCCAACAATATGCTGCCTTCAGGAGACGCATTTGATAGGAAAAGACATACTTAGACTGAAGGCGAAAGGTTGGGAAAAATCATATCACTAATATGGACTTTGGAAACAAGCAGGAGTGTCCATATTCATATCAAATAAAATAGATTTCAAGCCAAAGTTAATCAAAAGGGATGAAGATGGACACTACATACTTCTCAAGGGAACCATACACCAACAAGACATAACAATCATAAATATATATGCCCCAAACAATGGTGCAGCTGTGTTCATCAAACAAACACTTCTCAAGTTCAAGAGTTTAATAGACCACCATACAATAATCATGGGAGACTTCAACACACCTCTCTCACCACTGGACAGATCTTCCAAACAAAAGTTGAATAAGGAAACTATAGAGCTCAATAACACAATTAATAACCTAGACTTAATTGACATATATAGAATATACCACCCAACATCAAGCAGTTACACTTTTTTCTCAGCAGCACATGGATTCTTCTCAAAAATAGATCATATATTATGTCACAGGGCAACTCTTAGACAATATAAAGGAGTAGAGATAATACTATGCATCTTATCTGATCATAATGGAATGAAATTGAAAATTAACGATAAAAGAAGTAAGGAAAAATCATGCATCACTTGGGAGAATGAACAATAGGTTACTGAATGATCAATGGGTTATAGAAGACATCAAGGAGGAAATTAAAAAATTCTTAAAGATAAATGAAAACACAGACACAACATATTGGAATCTATGGGACACATTGAAAGCAGTTCTAAGAGGAAAATTTATTGCTTGGAGTTCATTCCTTAAAAAAAGAAAAAACCAACAAATAAATGATCTAATACTTCAACTCAAAATCCTAGAAAAAGAAGAGAAAAACAACAGCAAAAGAAGTAGAAGACAAGAAATAATTAAAATCAGAGCTGAAATTAATGAAATCGAAACGAAAGAAACAATAGAAAAAATTGACAAAACTAAAAGTTGGTTCTTTGAAAAAATAAAAAAAATCGACAGACCCTTAGCCACGCTAATGAAGAGAAGAAGAGAGAGAACTCATATTACCAGCATACGGGATGAAAAAGGCAATATCACAACAGACACTTCAGAAATACAGAAGATTATCAGAAATTATTTTGAATCCTTATACTCCAACAAAATAGAAGATAGTGAAGGCATCGATAAATTTCTTAAGTTATATGATTTGCCCAGATTGAGTCAGGAGGATATTGACAACCTAAACAGACCAATATCAATTGAGGAAATAGAAGATACCATCAAAAGACTACCAACTAAGAAAAGCCCAGGACCGGATGGGTATACAGCAGAGTTTTACAAAACCTTTAAAGAGGAACTAATACCAATACTTTTCAAGCTATTTCAGGAAATAGAATAAGAGGGAGAACTTCCAAATTCATTCTATGAGGCCAACATCACAGTGATTCCTAAATCAGACAAAGACACTTCAAAGAAAGAAAACTACAGACCAATATCTCTAATGAACCTAGATGCAAAAATCCTCAATAAACTTCTGGCGAACCGGATACAAAAACATATCAAAAAAATTGTGCAACATGATCTGGTAGGATTTATCCCTGGGATGCAAGGTTGGTTCAATATACGGAAATCAATAATTGTTAATCACCACATCAATAGGCTTAAAAATAAGAACCATATGATCATCTCGATAGATGCAGAAAAAGCATTCGACAAAGTAGAGCATCCCTTTATATTCAAAACTCTAGAAAAACTAGGGATAACAGGAACATACCTCAATATTGTAAAAGCAATCTATGCTAAGCCTCAGGCTAGCATCATTCTGAATGGAGAAAAACTGAAGGCATTCCCTCTAAAATCTGGAACAAGACAGGGATGCCCTCTCTCACCACTTCTGTTCAACATAGTTCTCGAATCACTGGCCAGAGCAATTAGACAGACGAAAGAAAATAAAGGCATAAAAATAGAAAAGAAGAACTCAAATTATCACTATTTGCAGATGACATGATTCGATACCTAGCAGACCCAAAAGGGTCTACAAAGAAACTATTAGAGCTAATAAATGAATTCAGCAAAGTGGCAGGCGATAAAATCAACACGCATAAATCAAAGGCATTCCTGTATATCAGCGACAAATCCTCTGAAATGGAAATGAGGACAACCACCCCATTCACAATATCCTCAATAAAAGTAAAATACTTGGGAATCAACCTAACAAAAGAGGTGAAAGACTTATACAATGAAAACTACAGAACCCTAAAGAAAGAAATAGAAGAAGATCTTAGAAGATGCAAAAATATACCCTGTTCATGGATAGGTAGAAGTAACAACATCAAAATGGCGATATTACCAAAAGTTCTCTATAGGTTTAATCCAATGCCAATCAAAATCCCAACGGCATTTCTTGTAGAAATAGAGAAAGCAAACATGAAATTCATATGGAAAAATAAAAGACCCAGAATAGCAAAAACAATGCTAAGCAGGAAGTGTGAATCAGGCGGGATAGCTATACCAGACTTCAAACTATACTACAGAGCAATAGTAACAAAAACACCATGGTACTGGTAACAAAACCGGTGGGTGGACCAATGGTACAGAATAGAGGACACAGAAGCCAATCCACAAAACTACAACTATCTTATATTCGATAAAGGGGCTAAAAGCATGCAATGGAAGAAGGATAGCATCTTCAACAAATGGTGTTGGGAAAACTGGAAATCCATTTGCAACAAAATGAAACTGAATCCCTTTCTCTCGCCATGCACAAAATTTAACTCAAAGTGGATCAAGGAACTTGATATCAAATCAGAGACATGGCATTTGATAGAAGAAAAAGTTGGCTATGATCTACATACTGTGGGGTCGGGCTCCAAATTCCTCAAGAGGACACCCATAGCACAACAGTTAATAACTAGAATCAACAAATGGGACTTACTCAAACTAAAAAGTTTTTTCTCAGCAAAAGAAACAATAAGAGAGGTAAATAGGGAGCCTACGTCCTGGGAACAAATCTTTACTCCTCACACTTCAGACAGAGCCATAATATCCAGAATATACAAAGAACTAAAAAAATTAGACAATGAGATAACGAATAACCCAATCAACAAATGGGCCTAGGACCTGAACAGAAATTTCTCAGAGGAGGACATACAATCAATCAACAAGTATATGAAAAAATGCTCACCATCTCTAGCAGTCAGAGAAATGCAAATCAAAACCACCCTAAGATACCATCTCACTCCAGTAAGATTGGCAGCCATTAGGAAGTCAAACAGCATCAAGTGCTGGTGACGATGTGGGGAAAAGGGTACTCTTGTACATTGCTGGTGGGACTGCAAATTGGTGCGGCCAATTTGGAAAGCAGTATGGAGATTTCTTGGAAAGCTCGGAATGGAACCACCATTTGATCCAGCTATTCCCCTACTCGGTCTATTCCCTAAAGACCTAAAAAGAGCACACTATAGGGCCACTGCTACATCCATGTTCATAGCAGCACAATTCACAATAGCAAGACTGTGGAACCAACCTAGATGCCCTTCAATAGACGAATGGATAAAAAAAATGTGGCATTTATACACAATGGAGTATTACTCTGCATTAAGAAATGACAAAATCATAGAATTTGGAGAAAAATTGATGGCATTAGAGCAGATTATGCTAAGTGAAGCTAGCCAATCCCTTAAAAACTAATGCCAAATGTCTTCTTTGATATAAGGAGAGTAACTAAGAACAGAGTAGGGACAAAGAGCATGAGAAGAAGATTAACATTAAACAGGGATGAGAGGAGGGAGGGAAAGGGAGAGAGAAGGGAAATTGCATGTAAATGGAAGGAGACCCTTAGGGGTATACAAAATTACATACAAGAGGATGTGAGGGGAAAGGAGGAAAATATAAGGGGGAGAAATGAACTACAGTAGAGGGGGTAGAGAGAGAAGAGGGGAGGGGAGGGGGGAAGGGGGATAGTAGAGGATAGAAAAGGCAGCAGAATACAACAGACACCAGAATGGCAATATGTAAATCAATGGTTCTGCAACTGATGTGATTCTGCTATCTGTATATGGGGTAAAAATGGGAGCTCATATCCCACTTGAATCAAAGTGTGAAATATGATATATCAAGAACTATGTAATGTTTTGAACAACCTACAATAAAAATTAATTAAAAAAATATATGATTTCTTATATATTTTCAGATATCAATTCAATACATTATTTAAAGGGGAACCAGTTATATTATTTATTAACTGTATGATCTATTCATGCATTATCTCTATATTCATAGACACAGGGTACACCTATTTTTACCCTCAATACTAATTTATACGTTTTCAAAATATTCCTCAAAAAATGGTGGAAGAAATACTCATGTCACCTGATCTATGTGTACATTTTATCACAGTAATATTCTGGACAAAAAAATCAAAGGTCACCCTTAAGTTTGTACCAAAGCCTAAATGGAAAGTGAGCATGGATTACTAAAACCTTCCATGTCCAGGTGGCCTAATGCTCTCAAATGTCAATCTTATTGGTGACTACATTTTTGTTTCTTCCTAAGATTATATATTCAACCTCAAGCCTGTTGAAAATGTCTAATCCTATCACTCACTTTATACTTTGCCTGATTTAGTAATGTCTCTATTTATATCTATTTTCCTACATATTTTCCCCTGTTCATCATTGTGACTGACTCTTCACTTTTGCTGACATTTACATTCACTGTTTACCTGAAACCCTATTGCTTAAGAACTTTTGGTCTAAATCCTATTCTCACTCTTCTTTGTAAACCTACTGACTATCTTCCTAATCCTACCGACTATCCCTTTTTGAGTGGATGTTCTCTTCGACATTCAATCATCCAAGGTACAAGCTCCTATGCCATTGTATATAGATTTATCTGAGACATTTTTGCAGAAAATAATTCAAAGCTAAGTGTACCAATTAAGGGCCCAATGCCCTTCTGGACTTCATATCTTCCCTAGATTTCTGTTTTTATACTTATATTTCACCTATATATTCTTGTAAATATCATAGTTTCCCAATACCATTATTCGTCATGCAGAAGGATTCCTAACCCCAAATTGAACATGTTACTAACCCAAACCATACATTGTTCTCTCAATCGAACTTTACAGAACAGCAGGGACAGGGTTGCTCTTAAAATACAGGAATGTAGGGCATGTTCCACCTGTTGAGGACATCAAAGGTCCATGCAGAAATGATCCCTTGAGAAGATGTAGGCAGCTACGAAAGACCTGAGAGAGAAAAGTCATCTTCTATGGCAAACAACCTTGTCAGCATGAAGGGATGTATATGAATCAGCCTCTCTCTTCTTAATGTAGAGAAGATGGACCAAAACAGTGCTAGGTGGAGAGCTGTTCCCGGGTGCCCATGGTTTATATACCATTCTAACTTGTGAAAGTGTCACAGGAAGTAGGGGCAGCCTCCATCTCATGGGACTCTTGAAAGCAACTGTTAGGACAAAGTGGTTGTCAAGGCAATGACCTCATTCAGTTCCTGAAGAAGTGATCTACCTCACTTCCTTGGTGATGGAACTCTCTTAACTTGGGATCCAGGAAGCCAGACACCCGGAGCCAGTCCAGTCCCAGACCCAGTAGGCTCACTTGTTTGAATTTACCAAGGAGAGTGTCAGTCTTTCATGGTACCTACAGATGTGAGGATGGCCAAATACCAGGAGAGCTCTGCATAGGGGCCTTTCCTGAGAAAGTAGGTAGGGGTTCACCGCAGGCTCCTGACAACTTCACAGAGTTGGCCAAGGAGACCAGATCTGAGATAGGACAGGCCATTTTGGGGGAACATAGTATGGCCCACCACTCAGAGGAAACTCCGGATAGTCACAGAGTTACATGGGGGAAGGAGGTGTCTTTGTGGGTGTGGGTGTGATTTTGTGTTTTTGTCTCATGATCTGAGAATAGGTAGGAAAGACGGTTTGTTTGATTTGGAGTGGTCTTCTTCTAGTAAGTCGTTGGACAAGGCAAGTGTTTCTATGTCTGTGTATCCCACTGTGTCCGTGGTTGTAGACATTAGAAAATAGAATGCAACAATTGATATGTCCTGTATAGTAGAAAGATTCCCGGCATTCATCCTACCCAATTTATGAATGGACTGCAGCTTGCCTTATCCATGGGCAACACCTGCTACCTTCCTAAGTTCCTGTTTCTTCCAGAATTCTCACCACTCTCCAGAATAGTCTCATGGTTTTGTGTCCAAAATATGTACCACCTCCAAGCTCTGTGACATTGCCATGTCTCCTGGATAGCTGAAGGGAATGGCGAGCATCTCAGAAAACACAGATATCAGTGTGACCAAGAAAGTCTCAGTTGAGAAACCATGCTTTCGGCCTTTTGCTTATCAATTGTTCTGTTTCCCTGAATGTCAGGAAGGTCTTTGCCTCAGGCCACCCCTTTGTGAAGCCTGAAGAAAACAGTTTTCAAATGAAAATGAATGGGCACCACCTGTGGCTCTTTGCTTAATTGCTTTGGAAAGGGATGTGTCTAAATCAGCCTCTTGGCCCTGTGTGAGGTTGTGGCTTAGATTCTCAGCACCTGATGGATATAAAGAGAGATCCCATGTGTGCATCCAAAACCAAAATGGCCAAAAGAGCAATTATTGTGAATGAAGTCTCTCACATTCATTTGTAAGTTTCCTGACCACCATCAAGTGAGAATACGGATCCTTTGGGTCAAATGAGTTATGCACAGCCCTGCAGAGGCTAGCCCATAGGTTTTTGGGTTTTCTCATGGCTCCAAATCATATAAAGAATCTATACCTGACAGTCAGTAGGCCTCAAATTGGAGATGCAGAGCAGTATTAACAGCTAGCCTATCTGATCACTCCTGGTTCACCGGATTGGTGTCCAGGCCACCTTGACTTTAGGCAAATGAGGGGCAAGGGAGCTTATTTTTGACACTGTCTTGGGCTGCAACCCTCATGAAAAACTCCAGCCAGAGGTTATGATAAGTGTCTATATGGAAGAAGATGAGGGCCATGTGGGAGTGTTTGGTTTTAATTGTGGTCATTTGTTTGGCGGTTGGAAGAGATAACTGGATCCACCTGGGCTTGAACTCTGGCATGATTCCTCTTAGAGACTGAGTTCTGGAATTTACCTCAAAGAAGTATTGCCATGAAATGTGTTCTTATTTTAGGAGGCCACGCATGAGAAGCGCCCTTGAAAACTGAGATCGAGTGCCAGGGTGTCTTTCCACAGTGCAGTGAGAATCTCAGCCAGGATATCACATGATTTTATTCTGAAAGACTTGGCAGCCATAGTTGAGAGTCTAAACACATATGGAACTCATATTGTAGACCTCAATGATCCTGGCTTCATGTGACCTTTTGGCCACTCTTTGGGAAGCCTTGCCTGTGAGATTTCTCCAGAGTTTTAATTTAAATGAGCTTCCTCACCACATATTGGTTCCTGCATTAATTGAAACGTACAGTGACTCCAACTTCATCCTTCAAAAATGGGTAAATAAATACCATCAAATTTCTGAAATTCCCATGACCAGGTGGCACTTTAGAACCTTTGGATATCCTGTTGCTGATCATGAGTGAAATAATTCCCCACGCAATGACACTTCACCGGGAGAATTAGAATTTTATTGCTCAAAGCTGTGTGCTTATATAGAACTAAGGGGGAGATGGTAGGGCTTAGATAAATGGCAGCAACCCGTTTATTGGCAAGTTCTTTCAGATATCAGCTCCAGAGCCCAGGAATTAGTTCTCATTGGGGCTAAGGTTCCCCACAAGTGAGATTTGAAATTGGCGCTGACGTGAGAGTTCACAAGGGTGGGAACTTTTTGCGCCACTGCAGAAATGAAGAAGGTAGGAAGAAGAAGTCCTTAGGCGCCATGTTGAGGTTTTTCTCTGGGGTATGGCTGCCATTTATTCTTTTCCCAACATTCCACCCTTTTTGTTTTCTTAGGAAGTGGGGCGACATTTGTCAGATCCGGCTGCTTCCTGCTGTGTGGGGGTGGTGTGGGGCCTAGAAAGAGAAGTGGAGGAATGCTCAGGGAGCAGGTTTGGGATTATCATGGCAGCCAGAAATAAAACCCAGTGGCTATAGACAACTACTTTCGTAGGGGTGAAGTCAATGAATGTTCCCTGAAGCCAAAGTTGTCGATGGCATGGAACTAGTCCTGGATGGAAGAGATTGTTGGTATCAGCCACTGGTCCTGTAACAGAGACTCTAGGAAATACTGGAAGCGTTGCCTGGACATGGCGTCACCAGCACCTGAAGAAGATCAGAGCAAATAAAAACAGAATGAAGATAAAAATTAAAGGAAATGTCATTTTTTGGCACAAGTTCCATATTGGGGGACTGACATAGAAGAGGCCAAGGGCCATGAGAAATCTTAGAAGGTGGTAAAGACTCATGAATCCAGGATGGCAGATTAAGAGGTTCTCAGAGCTCCTTGTCTCCCGCTGTCTGATACCCATTGCATTCCATCATGCCTGGTAGTGAGCTTCATCACTGAGTTACTGTTCTCTTGGAGATGTTGGGGGTTCATCGGTCATCAGAGGCTGGTAGTGCCTAAGCAAAAGCTGGTTGAAAGTTTGATTAGGAATTTTTTGCAGTTGGGTTTGAAGGCACTTCATTTTGCAGGTCAAGAGAGCACAAAAAAGGAGCATCCCAATAAGGGGCCCCAAGATATTTAGTAAGTACATGGCAAGATAGGATTGGAAGAACCCCATGATGGGATTGGAGGAGGTATGTTTGAGCAATTGGGTCGATAATTCCTGCAATTTAACAACATTTTTTTTATTAGCCCAGATTCATTAACATAATAGCAAAATTCCTCTCTGAGGAATAGGCATGTAACCCCTTTTTCTGCAGTGAGAAGATCAATTGCCCTTTGGTTCTGTAAAGCCACTTGTGCCAATGATGTAACCTGCCGCTGCAAGGAACCCAGAGACTCAGCCATGGTATTGAGTGTTTCCTGCAGTTTTTGTTGAAGGTCATTGGATGCCCATAGAGCATGACCTATAGCTCCACCAGAGAGTCCGAGACTCGTCACTGAGGTTGTTAAAATGAGGCCTACCAGAACCGGCAGAAAGACTACCCTACGGGTGCGGGAAGGTAGGGCCAACTGTCGGAATTCGGTGGGAGTATACAAAGATAGCTGAGGAACTACAGTAACCAAGAAACAGGTGCCAGAGACATTGATCTTTGAGGTACTTAAAGACCCATTACACCAGAGGAAATGTTCAGGTTGCCTAAACACAGGGCTCTATGGGGTGTTGTAGCTCAAGGAACAAACGGGTAAAGGATTCATTATTGGCAGGTGGAAACAGATGAAAGGAAATAAAGTATTGGTGGAATAACTTTCCCACAGTGGGATACGTGTCACATGTAGGGGTTGTCCTTTTTAGAGAAATTGTAGGGTTTTGCTGGAATATTTCCTGCCGCTAATGGGACTGCTGCTAGAAGTGGACGACTAAGTGAAGCACAGAGAAAGCACTGAGAAGTAGGCACAGAAAGAGGGGTGGAGTTTAATAATCAAAACGTTTGGTGTAGCAAATTGAGCCATGTGGGAGGGGGACCTGAGGGGGTTGAAGGCTCTGAATCCTCTTTGGATGAGCTATGGATACGATCTCGAAGTTTTGATTCTGAGTCCTTAATGTGTTCGACTACCTGGATGGTTGCCTTAGGTGGCGTAATCAGGGTGCGGCCAATAGTCATCCACCCTGTGGGTCTGACTGAGATTGTCTGAGCATAGACAGCAAACTCAACATAGCCCCAACGTTTGGCCTTGGGGTCAAGTTTATCTAAAGTATACCATCCATTGTTATTGGATGAAGAGCCTTTATGCCACTTTATGTAACTAGAAGTCCACCCTTCAGGGTAACCGAGTGAGTGGTAAGAATAGCTACCACGTTCATCATGGAACCTGCATGACCAATAGGGGCACCCATTATATATCTCAGGCCACCAATGACAATAATCTTTTGTTTGATCAAAAAGGAAGCAAATGAAAGGCCAGTTCCAGCTACCAGGGACGAAGGTCCTTGAAGGTGACAATTTTAGGGAAATAGAGGTGCAGTTGTGGATGAAGCAAGTAGTTGCATCCACTCCGCGGACCTTCTGCATGCCATGTTCTGAGTATCGTTCCCGAAGAGTGAATAAATGCATGGTAGGTGAGAAGGGTAAAGACCAGTCCTGACAGAGCACAGAAAATAAGCAGAGCACAAAAAACAAGCAGTTAGAGAAGACTAGGGTGTTGGGAGAGCTCATTGTGCCTTCTTTAAGAGGAATTGGGCTGCAAGGAAAACCGTGTGAGCCTCAACTTAAATGGGTGAGATGGGTGTGGAGAGCAGGAGTAAAGGGGAGGTTCAGGAGGTGATTCTTGGAGTTCCTCTGGGGTGGCCCTGTCGTCAGCATGTGGGGCCTCCTGGTGATGTGGCTTCAACCTAGACATGTGATTCCAGGGAGTGAGACGGTTGTCTGGTAAGGAGAGTTTGGCGGCGGTGGGGGTACAGAAAATGACAGGATAGGGGCCTTCCCATTTTGGGGCAAGAGTCCCTTTCTCCTCTGGGGTATTATAATTGACTAGACTAACAGGTGTTAAGGGAGGAGTGTTTGGAGAGGAGACTGGGTCCGGAAGAAGCCAGTCCTGATATTTCCAGAGTTCCGAGCGGAGATGAAGCAAGAGAGGCAAAGACAAATCTCGGGTGAGAGGTCCTTGTGAAATGACCAACGCAGGGGTTATAAGATGTCTTTCAGACATTATCTCAAAAGGAGACAGTAAAGATGGTTTCTTAGGGAGAGCTCTGATTCGAAGCAAAGCCAAGGGAAGGAGTTTGACCCAGTCTATGTTTAATTCCATTGTCAATTTGGTAAGGACTTCATTTAGAGTACAATTTACCCTTTCCACATTCCCTGAAGCCTGGGGGAAATATGGACAGTTGAAATGCCACTTGAAGGAGAGGGCTTGAGAGACCTTTTGTGTGATCCTAGAAGTAAACTCAGGGCCATTGTCATATTGTAGGGAAGTGGGCATACCAAACCTGGGGATGATGTCTGTCAGTAAGATTGAAGCTAAAGTGGAAGCCTTTTTATTGGAAGTGGGAAATGCCTCAACCAAACCAGAGAAAGTGTCCACAAAGACAAGGAGGTATTTAGTGTGCCATCCTGTGGGCATGTTGGTGAAGTCTACCTGCCAGTCAGCAGAGGGAATGTGTCCCCGGGCTTGTTGGGAAGGGAAACGTTTGGGCCTTAAAGGAGTATGAGGGTTGGTCCGCTGACAGATCTGACAATTAGAGGCTATATTCTGTAGCATGGCTTGTCAGAGGGAGTGAGGAAGAAGAAACTCTGTAAAAAGAGGGTCAAAGACTGAGAATTGGAAAGGAATAGAGTATGAAGGAACTTGAAAAGATGCTTGTTCTTACTGAAAGAAGTAGGGGCTTCAGATGAGCTGTCTAAAGTGGCCATTATATGTCCACCATGGGGGCCATGATTGGAAGTGGTAGCAGCCATTCGTGCCACCTGGTCAGCTTTGGCATTGCCCTCAGTGATAAGAGAGCCGTCCTTCTGATGGGACCTACAATGGACATCTCCCAACTGGGTGGTTAAGTGGGAGGCCTCTATCAGATTGGTTATAAGAGCTGAATTAGTGATCGCATTACCTTTGGTGGTAAGTAGGCCTCGCTTCTTTCAAATTGCAGCATGGGATAATAAGATATGGAAGACATATTTTGAATCAGTTTAGAGGGTGAGGAATTTGCCTTGTGCTAGAAGGCAGGCACGAGTGGATGCTATAAAATCAGCCTGCTGGTCTGTAGTTCCTGAAGGCAAAACTTTGGCCTCTATAATCTCAGTGGCTGAAAATACAGCGTATCCAGAGTAATGAGTTCCATTCTGCCTAAAGGAACTGCTGTCAGTAAACCAGATAAGGTCAGGCTTGGTGAGTGGTCTCTCAGAAATGGAAGAATGACAGGGGAGGAAATCATCTAAGTTTTCCAAGCAATTATGAGTTGGTGTGTGAGACATGGGAGTCATTGGGAGCAGTGAGGCAGGGTTCAGTGCAGAGCAGGGGAGGAAAATAATATTAGGGTTTTCCAGAAAGGAAGTGAGGAGCGACAGAACTCTGGATGTAGGGAGGGTTTGAAGGCCCTTTTAAGGTAAAAGATCTTTCAAGTGATGTGGGGAGTAGATAGTTCAAGGGGCCCCAAAAGTCAGATTAGAGGCTTCTTTGTGTAAAATTTGTCCAGTAGCCAGAGCTCTTAAGCAAGGGGCCCACCCACGGATGGAAAATAAGAAACCATGTGCTCCAGGTCACATAGATGCAGACCCAGGTTTATGGTTTCACTAGAAAGGAAGCTAAAGCACGTGACAACAACATATATTTCAAGTGCCCAACCTCACAGGCAGTATCTCAAGAAGTCTCTAGGACAACAGACCTCCATGTTTTTGAAGTGTTTACCCTGTCCCTTACTTTTGGAAACTCCTCTAACACTTCCAAGGTTGTGAACTCCTGATCGCATTCCATTCCAGATATGTATTCATGGATTTTCTAACTCTTCTCCTCTAATTGTGTCTTACATGGGGTGAAGGTGTTGTCAAGGTATTGTTCTGGATGAGAGTGGGAAGATTTTTGTGTAGCACATATTTACATACACATTGGATTCATTTTCCAATTTTCCATTCGAAATACTGAATCCCTGTCAGTAACCCATACCCTAATAGACTCTGACTACTAATCCTAATATGATGGAGACAAATAACCCAAACATAATATTAATACAAGCAGTTCAGAGGAGGCATGGTGTATAGTTGGTCTTGCCTTTTGCATGATATAGTGTAGGAGGTATAAATCTTGTCAATTGTTTGTTGAAATAGTACTCCATGTGTTTTTAAAGTTAACACATATGTGAATTTCTGTCTCCTTTTTTCTGTAGCCAATTCAGCACATGTATTTTTATATGCACATATAAAATCATACCTGGTATCACACGTACATTTTTGTGAGGTGGCTAACTTGGCAGAAACAAAGTATGAGAAGAGATCACCCCTCCTAAACGCTTTTGGAACTGAAAATTCAAACTATGAGTGAGATTTTTAGTTGAACAACATTATACATAAATCCATGTTCAGTAAAATTAATATTTTTGGATCGGTGGATGATATATATTTCACGATGAATTTTGATTGGCATATATATTGCTACTTCCTAATGTTTCTCTGTGTGATATATATATATATATATATATATATATATATTTCCAAATATAAAATATATGTGTCTTATTATACACTCCCTTAATAATTCACTCATGCTCATGTATGTGGTTTTATAATCAAATTTTCATACGATTATTTTCAGAAATATTCATCCACCTGAAATACATATTTGTTTTCTAGTACTGAAAACTCACTTCACTGAATGGTGCAAACAAATCCTTATATTTCTACAGTAACTGACCCAATTTAACATCAATGCATGTAGATTCCAATGGGGCATGATGTGTATTTTGACGTTCATTTTATTTAACACTGGTACATTACTATTTCTTCAGTTTTTGTACATCATAGTATAAACATTTCATCCATAAGTTCACAAATTTAAAGACATCTGAAACACATTCAAACACTTCCTGCTTCAGTACACATGTATTCCTCCTTGCTTTTGACTGGTCATTTCATGAGACTTCTTTCCAAACACATTATTTTCGATTTCCATAATCAATTTTGAAGCAAAACTCACACACTTTATGATAAACCACAACCCTAATATTACCATTAGATGTATAACTTGTTGGAATGAATGTATGTATATCAATATAACATTTACTGTGTATTTTCAGATATCAATTTATTCCAATTTCTAAAGTTGGAATCAGTTATATTATATATTCACACATGGTACACCTATTTGTGCCCCCAATACTAATTTATATCTCTTCTAAATATTGCTCCCAGAAATGGTGCAAGAAATACTCATGTCACCTGATCTACATATACATTTTATCACAGTAATATTCTGGCCACAAAATGCAAAGTCACACTTACAATTGTACCAAAGCCTAAATGGAATGTGAGTATGGATTATGAAAATCACCCATGTCCAGGTTGCCTAATGCTCTCAAATGTCAATCCTATTGGTGACTACATATTTGTTTCTTCCTAAGATTATGTATTCAACCTCAAGCCTGTTGAAAATGTCTAATCCTATCAATCACTTCATCATTTGCCTGATTTCCTAATGTCTCTAATGATATCTGCTTTCCTACATATTTTCCCCAGTTCATCATTGTGACTGACTCTTCAAATGTGCTGACATTTACATTTTCTGTCTACCTGAAACCCTATTGCTAAAGAACTTTTTGTTCAAATCCTATACTGACTCTTTTTTCTAATCCTATCAAGTATCTTCCTAATCCTACCAACTATCCTTTTTTTACTGGATGTTCTCTTCGACATTCAATTATCCAAGGTACAAGGTCCTATGCCATTATGTATAGATTTATCTGAGACACATGTGCACAACATAATTCAGAGTAAAGTATCCCAATCAAGGATCCAATGCCCTTTTGGGCTTCAAATCTTACCTAGATTTGTGTTTTCATACATATATTTCACCTCTATATATCCTTATAAATATTGCAGGTTCCCAATACCATTATTCATGCAGCAGAATGATTCCTAAACCAAATCAATCATGTTATTAACCCTAACCATACTTTGTTTCCTCAACCTAACTTTACAGAAAAGCAAGGACAAAGTTGGTCTTATATAGAAATGTAAGAGATCTTCCACCTGCTGAGAACCTCAAAGGTCCATGCAGAAGTGAACCCTGGGGAAGATATAGAAAGCTATGAAGGACCTGAGAGAGCGAAAGTCATCTTTCATGACAAAAAAAAAAAAAAAAACAGGTCAGGATGAAGGGGTGTGTCTGAAGCAGTCTCTCTCTTCTTAATGTAGAGAAGATGGACCAAACCAGGCCTGTGTGGAGAGCTGTTTACGGGTGCCTATGTTTGATATACCATTCTTACTTGTGAAAGTGTCACAGGAAGTAGGGGCAGCCTCCATCTATTGGGACACTTGGAAGCAAATGTTAGGACAAAGATGTTGCCAAGGCAGTGACCTCATTCAGTTCTTGAAGGAAGTGACCTATATAACTTTCTTGGTGATGGAACTCTCTGAACTTGGGATCCAGGATGCCAGGCACCCAGAGTCATTCCCAGTCCCAGTCCCAGTGGCCACACATGTTTGGATTTACCAAGGACAGAATCGGTCTTTCTGTGTAACTACTGATGTGAGGATGGCCAAATTCCAGGAGAGCTCTGAAGAGGGGCCTTTCCTGAGAAAGCAGGTAGTGTCTCACTACTGGCATCTGACAACTTCACAGTGTTGGCCAAGGAGACCAGATATGACATAGGACAGCCCATTTCGGGGAAACGTAGTATGTCCCATCAGTCAGAGGACACTCCGGATAGTCACAGACCTACTTGGGGGAAGGAGTTGACTTTGTGGGTGTGCGTGTGAGTTTGTGGTTTTGTCTCATGATCTGAGAATATATAGGAAAGTCGGTTTGTTTGATTTGGAGTGGACTGTTTCTAGTAAGTCTTTTGACAATGCGAGTGTTTCTATGTCTGTTTATCCCACTGTGTCCGTGGTTGTAGACATTAGAAAAGAGAATGCATCAATGGATGTGTCCTGTCTAGTAGAAAACTTCACAGCATTCATCCTGCCCAATTTATGAATGGACTGTGGCTTGCCTAATGGATGGGCAACAACTACTATCTTCCTAAGTTCCTGTATGTCTTCTTGAATTCTGGCCACTCTCCAGAATAGGTTCAGGGTTTTGTGTCCACGATATGTACCACCTCCAAGCTCTGTGACATGGCCATGTACTGGATAGCTGAAGGGAATGGGATCATCTCAGAAAACTCAAATATCATTGGAGAAAGCCTGCAATGGGCCATTTGCTTACCTATTGTTCTGTTGCCCTGAATGTCAGAAAGGTCTTTGCCTCAGGCCACTCCTTTGTGAAGCCTGAAGGAAATGGTTTTCAAGGGGAATTAATGGGCATCACCTGTTGCTCTTTGCTTAATTGCTTTGGAAAGGAATGTGTCTGCATCAGACTCTTGGCCATGTGTGAGGCTGTTGCATAGATTCTCAGCACCTGATGGATCTAAAGAAAGTTCCCACGTGTGCTTCCAAAACCAAAATGGCCAAAAAAGCAGTCATTGTGGACGAAGTCTCTCGCCTTCCTCTGTAACGTTCCTAACCTAAATCAAGTGAAAATAGGGATCCTTTGTGTCAAATGAGTTCTCAAAACCCTGCAGATGATAGCCCATATGTGCTTGGGTTTTCTCATGATTCCAATTCACATAAAGAGTCTATACCCAAGAGTCAGTAGGCCTCAAATTGGAGAAGCAGAGCAGTATTTATGGCAGGCTTATTTGATCACTCCTGGTTCTCAGGAAGGGTGTCCAGGCAACCCT
Source organism: Callospermophilus lateralis (assembly GCF_048772815.1). Taxonomy (NCBI): domain Eukaryota; kingdom Metazoa; phylum Chordata; class Mammalia; order Rodentia; family Sciuridae; genus Callospermophilus; species Callospermophilus lateralis. Next base: position 24,200 of record NW_027516725.1, read on the forward strand.
GACTTTAGGCAAATTAGGGGCAAGGGAGTTTATTTTGTACACTGTCTTGGGCTGAGCCCCTCATGGAAACCTCCAGCCACAGGTTATGATGAGTGTCTATATGGAAGAAGACGAGGGCCTTGTGGGAGTGTTTTGGTTTTAATTGTGGTCATTTGTGTAGTGCTTGGAAGTGATGACAGGGTCTACCTCGGCTTGAACTCTGGTGTGATTCCCCTTAGAGTCTGAGTTCTGGAACTGATCTCAGAGAAATATTGCCATGAACTGTGTTCAGATTTTAGGAGGCCACACATTGGATTTCCCCTTGGAAACTGAGATTAAAAAAGAAGGGTGACTTTCCACAGAGCCTTGGAATCTCAGCTAAGATATCACATGATTTTATTCTGAAAGATGTGGCAGCCATAGTTGACAGTCAGAACACCCATGGACGTCACATTGAAGACCTCAATGGGCCTGGCTTCATGTGACCTTTTGACCACTCTATGGGATGACTTGCCTGTGAGATTTCTCCAGAGATTTCATTGAAATGAGTTTCCTCACCATTTAATGGTTCCTGAATGAACTGAAACCCACAATGCCTCCAACTTCATCCATGAAAAATGGCTAAATAAATGCAATAAAATTTTTGAAATTCCCTTAACCAGGTGGCACTGGAGAACCTTTGGATGTCTTTTTCCTGATCATGAGTGTACAAGAGAATGCCATGATTGACGGGGTTTCATGAAAATGGTGTAGAACAAAGATGCCAGTAAGTTGGACCCTGCTGAGTAGTGGGCCTATTGCAGTGGTGGGCAGGTGTGTGATAATACATCTGTGGTGTGGCCAGGAGGATTTTCCATTGCCTTCAAAATGGCTTGTGACTGATATGGTGCAGCCAGCAGACCCTTCTTGTTACATGGAGACGTTTCTGGGCAAAGTTCAGAGTCAGATTTCTATGGACAAATGGGCAAGCTTTGTGAGATAGAAGCCTGGTTGGTGCATTCTCTGTCACCACAAGTGACAGAACTCCCTCCAATACTGGGTCCCAGTTTAACTCGTTGTATTTCATGAAGCAAATACCAAACTCCCAGTGCAGCAGCAAGAAACACCACGAAAAGTGGAGGATGACCAAATGGCTTCACAGTTCACACGGGGAGACACTTAGCACCAAGTGGCCACAGTTTACCTACAAATACAAAATTCAGCACTGCTGCCTCATGTTCATTAGAATACAAGAAACCATGTCCTCCAGGTCACGTAGATGCAGACCCAGCTTTTATGGTGTCACTAGAAAGGAAGCTAAATCTCCTTACAACAACATATATTTCAAGTGCCCAACCTCAGAGGAAGTTTCTCAAGAAGTCTTTAGGCCGGCAGAGCTCCACGTCTTTGGAGTGTTTACCTGTTAGACCAGGACGCTAGAAAAGACCACTGACTCAAATTAAAATCAAATAAAATTAAGCTTATTATTTCCACCGGCCGTGCTGCCTCTCCCTCCCAAAATGGTGGGAACAAGACAGTATCCCCAGCTTTCCTACAGCCCAGTTTTATAGCCCAGAAAGTTACACAAAAGGGGGGTTACAGATAACAGAACTCTGATAAACATCACATTAAAGGTAGTTTACAATTTTTTTGCTGTCCCTACATCAGAATTCATGAGGACCATTAGAGCCTCAGAGAGGGTTGTTGTCTGGCCAGAGAAGGCAAATATTTATGATGTGTCACTAAAGTTTCAGAGAGGGCTGCTATCTGGTCAGAGAGCTGGGCATGCGTGAGTTCAAGGCGTGGGCAGGCATTCCACGCAGGTTCAGAATTTGAAGTAATTTATGGTAAAGCCAAAATTATCTTTTCATGGCTTTGTGGCATGATGGCTCCCAATTTTAATAAAAGATCAGGTTGGGTCTACAATTTCCCCCTTTTCTCTGTGTCCCTTTCAAATCTTTGATAGATTATGGGAAGAGCACTGAGGAAATTTTAATCCCTCAGATAAGAGTCTCCAAATTTTTACAACTCACCCAAAACCGATCTCCCTGATTTTACCTGACTTAATTAATTATTTATATTGATAGTCTATTTATCTTTCTCTCCATTGTTGTAAAAAGAGTGGCATCACTAATTTTTTCTTCTTCTGTCCTGAGACAGGGTGACGTGAGTGGGCTCGTCGTGAGGGACATGAGTTGCCTATTAGAAGTCAGTTGAGAGACATGAGTTGCCCTTTAGAAGTCAGTTCGGTTTGAAGTCAGGTTGGGGAAGAACAGGTTGTAAAGTCATCTGTGAATGGATTCTTCTATGAGTGAAACAAAAAACATGAGTACTGAATAAATGTTGCAGCAGCTGGAACATGTCACTGTATAGAAATTCCCTCACCATTCTTTAATATCCCCAATTATCAGGACTGTCAACTTAATATTTAACTTTAAGTGTTACAGTTGGCCCTCCCAATAAGACACAGTTTAATAATTTAATGTCATCTGATCTTGTAAAAATCCTTTTACTAATATGACCTCTGCGTCTAATAGAGAAACCTTTAATTCTGTTACTCAGGGCTGGATAATCGTACTAGCAAACACCAAGCCTACCTGTGTAGGTTAGGAATATCTGTAGGTCTTAAACTGAAAACTTCTGCCTGTGGCAGCTCTTCTTGATAGTCTCTTTTTATAAGTATTAGGCATTCCTGTGTGAGAATCCTTCTTTGTAGCCTCCAGTCTTACTTATTTTGGGAGGATAAGATAAAGTGCATACCTTAAAATTTTATTATTATTATTATTATTATTATTATTATTATTATTATTATTATTATTTAAAATGCCCAGGAGTGGCTGTATTTTGGTCTTAACTGTCTTTGCTAAGTGTTTAAGATGAAGCAGTCAAACTGACTTTTGTTTCTATCTATTGTTAACAGTCAGCTGAGCTTTTGTGGGAATCAATTCTGGGGAAACTTGAGAAGAGATTCTCAGTTCTGCTAGTGCCATTTGCGCTAGGTGGGTGCAGGTCTTGCTTGACCATTTGGCTTCCCTCAGAAGCATCATGGATGTCTCCTTTCTATGATGACTCTCCTCTTTGTAACAAATGCACTGATTGGCTTTCTGTTCTCCAGTGGTCTCATTAATCTCCCTGATCAGGAGGTTATGTGGCTCAGAGTTGCAAAGCTCTTTAGAGAAGTCCCCTGTTCCCTGGATTCAGACTGACTCAGAGGGCAAGAGCCAAATATTGGTTTTCTTGGCCCTTTTCATTTAACATTCATTTTAAATCCTAATCTTAAAAATCCAGCAAATAAATTTTAACAGCCTTACATTAAGAGTACTGGGCTTTAATGTCTATAACTTTATAATTACCTTTTTATTAATTGGGATCTGTATTATTCTGTCTGTATTGTAGTTGATGACTTATTATCTTGAATAAACCCATGTTGTGTTTTTAAAGCAACACATTTGTAAAACACTAACAGGGAATCTTTAGATGACTTATAAGAAAATTTCAAACTAAAATTAACAAAAGTAAAAATACTTAGTTCGTGTAATATCTTCCCTGAATTTTTTGGCTGAATTATACATTATATCCCCTGTTTGAGATCCTAGGAATATTGACAATAAAAAAAAAACTTTTTAACATAACTTTAAAGAAATATTATCTGACCTAATGGTTTCATAGTCATTCTCACATGTAGTAAGATGGGACACACAGCCTTATCTCAGGTAAGGCAGGGCTCTTTATAAATCTTAACTATTTTAGTTCTAAAGCTGATCTTTATTTTTAAATATCATTTGACAATGTTTAAATAAATTGTTTGAGGTCACATGAACATTAGCTAACACCATATTATATCACATTTAAAACATGAATTAAAGAAAGGCTGAAAGTTTTTAACCTTTACAGATTAGGCTCTAATTAACTTAAAAATACATTTAAATTGTTCCCCAATGTAAAAAGTAACATAAAATTTACATATCTTATTGATAACAGGTAAATAAATCCACAATATATTTTTTACCACACAACTTCAGAGCACCAGCTTGATATAATACTCTTTAAACGTTTCTACCTTACAGACTTGCATACCTGTAAGATATGAAAACATTAATAGCATAACAATTACATTTATGTTTCTACATTAATCAAGTTTGGCTTTTAAAGAAATGGCAGTACAGTGCTCTAAAATAACAGTTTTTATTTAATCAGTTGTTTAATTTTTATGGTTGCTTGCTCTAGAAAACATAAATCTTAATAAACTCAATGTTATGGGTAAACTTATGTTTTAAGAAATTTTTGTCTCATTAACACATGACTGATTTTTACAATCTTATACAGAGTTTACTAAAAAAAATACAGATCTTAGTAAATCAATCAGATATCTAACAAAAGTACTCATGAATGAGTAATCCCATATTAAATTTACTTTACTTATTTATCAAAAAGTTAGAGAAATGTATTGAACAGTGTAAACCATTTTTATGTTGAAGGAAAGGTACTAGAGCCAAGGCATATTAGACATTTTGTAGATGTTAATATTTTGTTAGATGTTTGAACACCTAGAAAACTTTGTAAGCTTAAATTTAAAGACATTTGTTTTTATCTCTTTATCCAATTTAAATTGAAACATTAAAATCACGTGAATTAAAGATCTTTGGATCCACTTTTTTAAAATTTGTTTTTACGAGCGCTATTTTTTTATGAGCGCTCCTTCTATATGTTAATTTGTGTATCATATATATGATATACGGACATATGTATATATAGACATACAACACATAACAATTTGTGCACACATAATAATAGTAAAGGCCTTGTAGCTTTTCGTACTTGAAATCATTATTGCAATGTTTCAAAAAGTCCACAGTTGGTCAAAGATAGAACTGATCAGAAAAACATTAACCTAGGTCTGTATGCTCAAAATCATGAGGTCAAAAAACATAAAGTATCTAAGAAAAAAAATAAGAGTCCTAGAAAAAATGACTTGCCAGTAATTAGTAAATAACATACAATTTACCTTTTTTTCCCTTAGACCTCAAATCTCTCTCCTACAAAGCTTGCAGGTTTCTTTCATTTGCATTTCAACATAAGTCATGGCTGAGGTCTGGAAGGAGCAGCAAAAAAACTGCTATTCTGAACAGACATCTCAGGACTAAGGCATTTTAACCATAATTTTCAGGTTCAGATGTTGAAAATTATGATACAAGTTTAAGATACAATTCATAAAATTTTATATCTTTACATCTTGTTTTGTCAACAGACACCATACTATGATTTACTATTTATGTCCAAATTAATGCACTGGTACACACAGTGACATTTTCCCAGGCTACCCAATTCAAAATTGGTGGAAAAAAAAAAAAAAAAAGACCGTATGATTGGGAAGTTTCTTGCCAACTTGGAAGTAGAGTTCTTCAGTTATCCATCCTAAGTATTTAAGTTCTCTGGCATGAATTATCTGAAATCATAAACTAAACAATTACCTAAACCCGACTTTTTACTGCAAGATTGTGCAATGCTTCAAAAACCCATTCAGTTACCAGATTGTTAAAATAAAACATCATCATTTAGACACACATTCAGCTAAGATCATTCCCCAAAAACAATTTATAATATCAACACATTATTGCAGATGCCTTAAAGGGCCAGAAACAAAGACACAATACAGACAGAAAGGAGGTCCAGACTATGGCTGTCAGACAGAACCCTTTAAACCAGAGCAGATAAGAGAAAAATCTTCTACAGCAGTGGCACCATAGATGTCCCCACAAGGGGACCAGATGTTTTCACAGAAGGGCAACCTGAAAGGTAAAATAAAGTGTCTCCATGGTGACTTTACTGCATTTAGTGTCACCTTTTTCTTTTTCTCTTTTTTTAACAAGACAGAGGTGGCATAATCCTTACAGTGCAGGGAAGGAAGGAGGTAATTCCCTGAATCAACAGGGCTTTGGCAGCTGCTGGGAGTCCCTCAGTTTCCCCTTTTACATACAGGATTAGCTCCTCTGATTCAGTTCCACATCAAGCATGCTCTATCTCCTAACATTTCAGTAGATAGCTCTCACAAAGTTCAGGGGCAGAGGGTGGGTACAAGATTTGTAACTTAAAGTTTGGTTCCTGGCCTTGAAGCCAATTAATACAAATTTAATAATGAGGACTGGGTTTTGAGAAAAAGAAAAAAGGAGTTTTATTGCTTGGCTAACAAAGGAGAAACACAGGGGACTCTGCCAAAGTTGTGACTCTCTTTATCTGGAGGGACAAGGGGTTTTAAAGGAGTTTCACTTGTTAACCTGGGAGATACTCAGTTCTTAGGTCCCCAGCAGGCATAGCCCTCTGCAATGGGTGTGCTCCAGGCAGCCAGCTAGGGGCTTCTATCATCCTGATTTACAATGGGGGATAAAGTTCATTGCAGTTCCTTAAAACACAGTCCAAAGTGGTGTCAGGCTTAATCTCTTTATTTCTGATTTTCATGTCCAATATACTTAAGTTTTTACCACCAAAATCACACAACAAAACGAACAAAAACAAACAAACAAAAAACCAAAAAATAGAACACAGAACACAAAAAAACAGAAACCCAGCGCCTAAACACAGAAACAGGGGAAGAGTGCAACATCTTGCTAAAGCTCCAGGGTAGGAGCGCGTGCGTGCCCGTCGGCACCTCTCTACAGTTCCAGAGGAATTCCCTACAGAACAGAACAGAGGACAGAAAGATTCTCGTTACTGTCCTGGACAGAAGTATATGTGAGCCTCCCCGTGCCACATCTCTGTCATCAGAAGAGATCTCCCTTAACCAGATATCAGATGTTATAAAGGAGCCACTTACCTATGGAGGTGTCCTCCATCAGGTGCTTGCTAATAGTTTTAGTGCAGAGGTTCACTGCAGTGCTCCCTGGACTAAAGGCTCTCTTCCAAATATAAAGAAGATGGACCAAATCAGGCCTGTGTGGAGAGCGGTTCCTTGGTGCCTATGGTTGATATACCATTCTAATTTGTGAAAGTGCCACAGAAAATAGGGTAAGCCTCCTTCTCATGGTACGCTTGAAAGCAACTGTTTGGACAAAGTGGTTGCCAAGGCAGTGACCTCATTCAGTTCCTGAAGGATGTGACCTCACTTCAATCCCTTGGTAATGGAACTCTCTGAACTTGGGATCCAGGAAGCCAGGCACACAGAGTCAGTCTCAGTCCCAGTCCCAGTGTCTCACTTGCTTTGATTTAGCAAGGACAGAGTCAGTCTTTCTTGGTACCTACTGATGTGAGGATGGCCAAATGCCAGGAGTTCTCTTAAGAGGGGCCTTTCCTGAAAAAGTAGGTAGTGGCTCACAGCTGGCTCCTGACCACTTCACAGAGTTGGACAAGGAGACCAGATCTGAGACAGGAAACACCATATCGGGGGAACATAGTATGGCCCAGCAGTAAGAGGATACTCTGGAGAGTGAGAGACCTACTTGGGGAAGGAGGTGCCTTTGTGGGTGTGGATGTGTGTTTGTGGTTTTGTCTCATGTTCTGAGAATAGGCAGGAAAGTCGGTTTGTTTGGTTTGGAGTGAACTGTTTCTAGTAAGTTGTTTCACAAGGCGAGTGTTTCTATGTCTGTGTATCCCACTGTGTCCGTGCTTGTAGACATTAGAAAAGAGAATGCATCAATGGATGTTTCCTGTCAAGTAGAAAGCTTCCCAGCATTCATCCTGCCCAATTTATGAATGCACTAGGGCTTGCCTTATCGATGGGCAACACCTGCTATTTTCCTAAGTTCCTGTTTTCTTCCTGAAATCTAGCCACTCTCCAGAATAGGTTCATGCATTTGCATCCATGATATGTACCACCTCCAAGCACTGTGACATGGACATGTACTGGATAGCTGAAGAGAATGGCAAGCATCTCAGAAAAGTCAGATATCACTGTGACCCAGAAAGTCTCAGTAGAGAAACCCTGAGAAGGGCCTTTTGATTACCTATTGTTCTGTTGCCCTGAATGTCAGGAAGGTCTTTGCCTCAGGCCACGCTTTTGTGAAGCCTGAAGAAAACAGTTTTCAAACGGAAATGAATGGGCATCACCTGTGGTTCTTTGCTTAAATGCATTGTAAAGGGATGTGTCTGAATCCGCCTCTTGCCTCTGTGTGAGCCTGTGGCTTAGATTATCAGCACCTGATGGATCTAAAGAAAGATCCCATGTGTGGATTCAAAATCAAAATGGCCAAAAAATCAGTCATTGTTGATGAAGTCTCTCACATTTCTCTGTAAGGTTCCTGACCTCAGTCAAGTGAGAAAAGGGATCCATTGGGTCAATTGAGTTCTTCAAAGCCCTGCAGATGCTAGCCCATAAGTTCTTGGGTTTTCTTATGAATCCAATTCAAATAAAGAATCTAAACCCCACCGTCAGTAGGCCTCAAATTAAAGAACAGAGCTGTATTAATGGCAGGCATATTTGATCACTCCTGGTTCACAGGAAGGGTGTCCAGGCCACTCTGACTTTTGGCTGCGCCTCTCATGGAATCCTCCTGCCAGAAGTTATGATGAGTGTCTATTTGGAAGAAGATGAGTGCCATTTGGGAGTGTTTTGGTTTTAATTGTGGTCATTTGTGTGGCGGTTGGTAGAGATAATTGAGTCCATCTTGTCTTGAACTTTGGTGTGATTCCCCTTAGAGACTGTGTTTTGGAACTGACCTCTGAGAAGGTACAAGGTCCTGTGTCATTGTATATCCATATTTCTGGGACATCTCTACGGAACGTAATTCAAAGCTAAGTATACCAATCAAGGGCCAAATGAACTTCTGGGCTTCAAATCTAACCTAGATTTCTGTTTTCATACTTATATTGAAAGGTTAATAAAATAGGTACTTGTCACTTCCTGTTTTTCTGTATGCTTAATAAAACACTGTTGAAATCTTGAGAACTGTTTGCTCTTCTTGTTCCCAGAATGTGCTGCCCCCTACTGCCAAACTGCAGAATGTACTCCATCAACCATTTGCACGCAAACCGCCCACTCGCCCTTACCCATCAATAAACTTCCCTCCCTGCCCTCTCCAAGGAAAATATATAAGCACTTCGTAAGCTGTTCTCAGGGCTCTCTGCTCTATTCAAGCGAGCTCTGAGCCCTTGCATGCCGGACTCCCAATAAACCCTTTGCTGTTGCATTATACAGTCTCTTGGTGGTCTCTTTCATCGATGCTCACCCGACCTTTACTTCTGGTGGCCCCAGCGAGATCCGGCAGCTGCAGATGAAAGACCCCCAACAGAATGCTCTGGGGGTAAATAAGGCCCCTCTTTCTGGTTTCAGGATTCAGGTTAGGGTTTGACAAAATGGCTATTGGTAAAGAGCGTGAGCTCTCTCCCACGGTGGCTGACACACATGTCACAGAGCCACAGGCCATGTCCCTGGGGGATTCACTCGGGAAATCGAGAAACCATAGTCTCCTCGACTCAGTGATATTTTCTTTCAGATTCGGAATTGCCAGCCCATCAGGTTTTGCCGGCTACTCAGTCCTGGTCTCAGTATTGGACGTCCATTGCCTGTCTTTATTGTCTTGTCTTGTCTGTGTCGTGTGTTGTTGCTTTCACTGTCTGTGTATATTTCATTATAGGACAGAGCACTTCAATGCCTCTGTCCCTGACCCTTAATCACAGGACCAAAGTCTGCTTAAGGGCTCAGAATCTTTCTTTTTCATTAAAACACCAGACCTGGCAGATTCTGTGTCTCAGAATAACCCACCTTTGTAGTCAGATGGCCTCTAGAAGGATGTTTCTACTTCGCACTAACTTCATAAACCATAATCCTAATATTACCATTAGATATATAACTGGTTGGAATGAATGATTGTATATCAATATAAGATTTCTTATATATTTTCACATATCAATTCAATCCATTATTTAAAGTGGAATCAGTTACGTTATTTATTCATAGTATGGTCTATTCATGCATTATCTCTATATTAATAGACACAGGGTACACCTCTTTGTACCCCTAATACTAATGTATACGTCTTCAAAATATTGCTCCCAGAAATGGTGAAAGAAATACTCATGTCACCTGATCTACATATACATTTTATCACAGTAATATTCTGAACAAAAAAAAAACATAAAAATGTAACACTTATGATTGTACAAAAGCCTAAAAGGAAAGTGAACGTGGATAACTAATAACATCCATGTCCAGGTTGCCTAATGCTCTCAAATGTCATTCCCATTCGTGACGACATATTTGTTTTTTCCTATGATTATGTATTCAAACTCAACCCTGTTGAAAATGTCTAATCCTATGACTCACTTTATACTTTGCCTGATTTCGTAATGTCTCTATTGACACCTGCTTTCCTACACATTTTCCCCAGTTCATCATTGTGACTAACTCTTCACATGTGCTGATATTTACATTCACTCTCCCAATGAAACCCTATTGCTAAAGAAGCTTTTTATTCCAATTCATATACTCACTCTTCTTCCTAAACCTACTGACTATCTTCCTAATCCTACTGACTATCCCTTTTTGACTGGATGTTCTCTTCTACATTCAATCATCCAAGGTACAAGGTCCTATGCCACTGTATTTCGATTTAACTGAGACAATTGTACAGAACATAATTCAACACTAAGTATCCAAATCATGGGCTCAATGCCCTTCTGGGCTTCAAATCCTTCTTAGATTCCCGTTTTCATACATATATTTCACCTATATATTCTTATAAATATCGCAGGTTCCCAATCTCATTATTCATCCTGCAGAATGATTCCTAACCCAAATCGAACATATTATTAACCCTAACCATACACTAACTTTGCAGGAGAGCAGGAACAGTGTGTGTATTAAACTACAGGAATCTAGGGGATGTTCACCTGCTGAGAAACTCAAATGTTCATGCAGAAGTGATCCCTGGTGAAGATGAAGGCAGCTATGAATTACCTCAGAAAGCAAAAGTCATCTTCCATGGCAATCATCCTGGTCAGGATGAAGGGTTGTGTCTGAATCAATCTCTCTCTTCTTAATGTATAGAACATGGACCAAACCAGTCCTGTGTGGAAGCTGTTCCCGGGTGCTTACGGTTGATATAACATTCTAACTAGAGAAAGTGTCCCATGAAAATCAGGGCAGCCTCCACCTCATAGTATTTTGGAAGCAACTGTTAGGACAAAGTATTTGCCAAGGCAGTGACATAATTCAGATCCTGAAGGAAGTGATCTCACCTCACTTCCTTGGTGATGGAACTCTCTGAACTTGAAATCCAGGAAGCCAGGCACCCAGAGACAGTCTCTGTCCTAGTCCCAGTGGTCTGACATGTTTGGATTTACCAAGGACAGAGTCAGTCTTTCTTGGTACCTACAGATGTGAGGAAGGCCAAATGCCAGGAAACCTCTGAAGAGGGGCTTTTCCTGAGAAGGCAGGTAGTGCCTCACCGCTGGCTCTTGAGAACTTCACAGAGTTGGCCAAGCAGACATGATCTGAGACAGGAGAGGTCATTTTGGAGGAACATAGTATGGCTCACCAGTCAGAGGATACTCCGGGGAGTCACAGACCTCCTAGGGGGAAGGAGGTGCCTTTGTGGGTGTGGGTGTGAGTTTGTGGTTTTGTCTCATGTTCTGAGGATAGGTAGGAAAGGCGGTTTGTTTGGTATGGAGTGGAATATTTGTATTAAGTCCTTTGACAAGGCGAGTGTTCCTATGTGTGTGTGTATCCCACTGAGTCCATTGTTGTAGACATTAGAAAAGACAATGCATCAATGGATGTGTTCTGTCTAGTAGAAAGCTTCCCAGCATTCATCCTGCCCAATTCATGAGTGGACTCTGGCTTGCCTTATGGATGGGCAACACCTACAAGCTTCCTAATTTCCTGTTTTCTCTCTCAATTCTGGCGACTCTCCAGAATAGTATCATGGTTTTGTGTCCAAGATTTGTACCGCCTCCAAGATCTGTGACATTGCTATGTACTGGAAGCTGAAGGAAATGGCTAGCATCTCAGAAATCTCAGATATCTGTTGACCAGGAAAGTCTCAGTGGAGAAACCCTGCTTTGGTCCTTCTGCTTACCTATTGTTCTGTTGAATGTCAGGAAGTTTTTTGCCTCAAGCCACCACTTTGTGGAGCCTGAAGAAAAGAGTTTTCAAATGGAAATGAAAGGGCATCACCTGTGGCTCTTTGCTTAATTGCTTAGGATTGGGATATGTCTGAATCAGCCTGTTGGCCCTGTGTGAGGCTGTGGCTTAGATTCTCAGCACCTGATGGATCTAAAGATAGATCCCATGCGTGCATCCAAAACCAAAATGGCAAAAAGATCAGATATTGTTGATGAACTCTCTTGCCTTCCTCTGGTAGGTTCCTAATATTCATCAAGTGAGAATAGGGATCCTTTGGGTCAAATGAGTTCTTCAAAGCCCTGCAGAGGCTAGGCCATAGGTGCTTGATTTTCATGACTCCAATTCACTTAAAGAATCTAAACCCCAAAGCTAGAAGGCCTCAAGTTGGAGAAGCCAAGCAATATTAAAGGCAGGCCTATTTGATCACTACTGGTTCACAGGAAGAGAGTCCAGGCCACCCTGACTTTAGGCAAATGAGGGGCAGGGAGCTTATTTTGGACACTGTCGTGGGCTGCGTCCCTTATGGAAACCTCCAGCCAGAGGATATGATGAGTGTCTATATGGAAGAAGATGAGGGCCATGTGAGAGTGTTTGGTTTTAATTGTGGACATATGTCTGGCGGTTGGAAGAGATCACTGGGTCCACCTAGGCTTGCACTGTGGTGTGATTCCTTTTAGAGACTGAGTTCTTTTACTGATCTCAGAGAATTATTGCCAGGAATTGTGTTGGAATTTTAGATGGCCATGCATGAGAGTTGTCCTTGGAAAGTGACATCTAGGCCCAAGGTGACTTTCCACAGAACACAGGGAATCTCAGCCAGGATATCACATGATATTATTCTTAAAGACTTGGCAGCCATATTTGAGAGTCAAAACACACATGGAACATACATTGTAGACCTCAATGGGCCTGGCTTAATCTGACTTTTGGGCACTTTTGGAAGCCTTTGCCTGTAAGAATTCTCCAGAGTTTTCATTGAAATGAGCTTCCTCACCATTTAATGGTTTCTGAGTGAATTGAAATCCACAGTGCCTCCAACTTCATCCTTGAAAATTGGCTAGATCAATACCATGAAATTTTTGAAATTCCCATGACCGGGTAGCTCTGGAGAACATTTGAATGTCCTGTTGCTGATCATGAGTATACAAGACAGTGCCTTGATTGACTGGGTTTTATGAAAATGGTGTTTAACAGAGATGCCAGTAAGTTGGATCCTGCTGAGTAGTTGTACTAGAGTAGTGGATGGCAGGTGTGTAATAAAACATCTGTGGTGGGGGCATGTGGATCTGCCATTGGCTTCCAAATGGATTGTGACTGACATTTTGCAGCCAGTAGACCCTTATATGTAAAAGCATATTGTTATATGGAGAGGTTTTAGGGCAATGTTCAGAATCAGGTTGCTATGGAAAATGGGGCAAGCTATGTGGGATAGAAGCCTGGTTGGTGCATTCTCCTGACGAACCTGACCCACCACACTTGACAGAACTCACTTCAGCACTGTGTCCCAGTTGAATTCCTTGTATTTCATGAAGCAATTTCCAAACTCCCAGTGCAGCAGCAAGAAATACCACGAATAGTGGAGGATGACGAAATGGAATTACAGTCCACAAGGGGAGACATTTAGACCCCAGTGGCCACAGGTTACCTACAAATAGAGAATTCAGCACTGCTGCCTCATGTTCATTGGAAAATAAGAATCCTTGTCACCCAGATCACATAGATGAAGACTCAGCTATGATGGTCTCACAACAAATGAAACTAATGCTCCTGACAACAGCATATATTTCATTGCCCAACCTCAGAGGCAGTTTCTCCACATGTTAGGCTGGCAGAACTTCATGTTTGTGGAGTTTTTACCCTGTCCCTTACTTTTGGAAACTCCTCTACCACCTGCAAATTTGTGAACTCCTGAGCATTTTTCATTCCACATATGTATTCACAGATTTTCTAACTCTTCTCCTCTAATTGTGTCTTATGTGGGGCGAAGGTAATGTCAAGGCATTGTGCTGAATGAGAGTGGGAATTTTTTGTGTAGCACATATTTAAATACACATTGGATACATTTTCCAATTTTCCATTCAAAATACTGAATCCCTGACACTAACACATACCCTACTAGACTTTGACTTCTAATCCTAATATGGTGGAGAAAAATAACCCAAACAGAATAGAAATACAAGAGGTTCACAGGAGGCATGGTGTATAGTTGGACTTGCCTTTCGTATGATAAATGGTAGGTGTTATAAATCTAGCGAATTTTAATTGAAATAGTTCTCCATGTGTTTTAAAAGTTAACAAATATGTGAATAACTGTCTCCCTTTCTCTGTAGCCTATTCATCACATGTATTTTTATATGCACATATAGAATTCTACCTGGTATCACTCGTACATTTTGTGAGGTGGCTGGCTTGGCAGATGCAAATTGTGAGAAGAGATCACTCCTACTAAACGCTGTTGGAACTGAAAATACAACATATGAGTGAGCTTCTTAGTTGAACAACATAAATCCATGTTCATTAAAATGAATATTTTTGGATCTGTGGATGATATATTATTTCATGGTGAATTTCGATTGGCATACATAATGCTACTTTTTAATGTCTATGAGTGTATATATATATATATATATATATATATATATATATATATTCACTCTCCAGATTTTTCAAAATATGAAGTATATTTTTCTTATTATACACTCCCTAAATTCATTCATATTCATGTATGTGGATTTATAATCATGTTTTCACAAGAATATTCTCAGAAATATTCATCCACCTGAAATACATATTTGTTTCTTAGTACTGAAAACTAACTTCGGGGGATCATATGATGGTGGTGAAGGGAGTGCATCACCCCCATGTACCGCGTCACTGTGCGGGAGAATGACGAGTTATAACGGCTAAAATATATCTTGTTAGAAATTTCCAGCAAAATTGGGGTGCTCCAAAACCTAGTGGACATATTTCCATCTCACGAGGATCAGCTACGCGAGCTCAAACATGAGTGATTTGTCCGCACGGAGCATCATGCTGCTTATTCAGGAAATCGGTCTGTGGCTAGAGTCTGCGGCGCGCACTGGGAAATGAAGAGATAGCAATGCAAATATACAGCGGTGTGGATTCTGTGGGCTCCTGCCAGGTATGCAATCACTGTGCTAAGTGCTGAATTCTTTGTTTGAGATGGGGAAGGATGCGGTCCAATTCAGTTCTCCACACCGGTCAGACCACAGAGGAAGCCAGCGGCCACTATCTTGGAGAGCTGATGTCACCATCCCTTTTTTTTTACTGATCGAAGCTCATTCAGCTATAGAACAGGTAATTTCAGGATGCCATTCACCTTTGTGTTGCAGACAAATTACTCAGGCTCAGTGCTAAAGAACCTGCAGAAACTCCGTCTTGGAGCCTGCTCCTATTAGAACATACACAAAGCCCAGAGCGGCCGAATTCCGCCTCTCGGAACTGATCTGGCCCAGGGCTAAAGAACCCGCGGAAACTGCTTCTCGTTCCGGGTCTTGCTGAATACTGTGGAGGTAAATATCAACCGAGCCTTCATAGGCAGTGGCAACAGGATTGAGATGCGGCTTGTGAGGGCCGGTCAGGACTCACCCATTGCTTTGGTCACCCAGAAAAGGGAACGAAATGCTGCCTTTCACATGGGATACCAACATGGCAAATTTCTGATGTCATCAGAAAGCAGCAGAGGAGATAACTTCATTGATACCAGCAGTGACAGAAACAGTTGGTCTCCTGGTGAAGAAAGTGAGTCACAAACACCTGGGTCTCTCTCACTTTGTCATCAAGCCAGAGGGGCAGAGCAGAGCAGCTGCCTGCGACTGGAACAGACCCAGTGACACACCTGCATGGTAGTTACGTGAACCCAATTGGAGTAGAGGCAGAACAGAGCCGCCGCCCGTGCACAGAACAGGCCCAGCGACCCGCAGGTGTGGTAGTCACGTCACCCCAATTGGAGTAGTTGCAGAGCAGAGCCTTCTCCCACACCTAGTAAAATCCCAGTGGGTCACCGGCATGGTAGTCACATCACCCCAATAGGAGTAGGGGCAGAGCAGAGCCTTCACCCACGCCCAGAACAGGCACAGCAACCTGCCGGCATGGTAGTCACGACACACCAATTGGAGTAGGGGCAGAGCAGAGCCACCACCCGCGCCCGCAAGGTAGCAGACCTGCACCTGACGAGATGAAGAGGCCCAGCGGCCGGCTGGCGCGGCAGACACTTTACCATATTTGGAGTAGGGGCAGAACAGATCTGTAGCCCGTGCTCACAAGGTAGGCAGACCTGCGACCAACCGGCGGACCAGGCACAGTGGCCCGCCGGCATGGTAGTCACGTCACCCCAATTGGAGTAGGAGTAGAGCAGTGCCGCCGCCCACGCCTGCAAGGTAGGCAGACCTGCGACTCATTGGCAGAACACCACAGGGGTCCACGGGCGTGGTAGACACTTCACACCAATTGGAGAAAAAAATAAATAAAATGGACAGACCCCTAGCCATGCTAACGATGAGGAGAGAGAACTCAAATTACTATCATACGGGATGAAAAAGGCAATATCACAACAGATATTTCAGAAATACAGAAGATAATCAGAAATTACTTTGAATCCTTATACTCTAAAATAATAGAAGATAGTGAAGGCATCAAAAAATTTCTTAAGTCATATGATCTGACCAGAGTGAGTTAGGAGGATATAGACAACCTAAACATACCAATATCAATTGAGGAAATAAAAAAAAAACCATCCAAAGATTACCAACTAAGAAAATCCCAGGACCGTATGGGTATACAGCAGAGTTTTACAAAACCTTTAAATATGAACTAATACCAATACTTTTAAAGCTATTTCAGAAAATTGAAAAAGAGGGAGATCTTCCAAATTCATTCTACGAGGCCAATATCACCCTGATTCCTACACCAGATAGACACTTCAAAGAAAGAAGACTAAAGACCGATATCTCTAATGAACCTAAATGCAAAAATCTTAAATTAAATTCTGGCAAATCAGATACAAAAACATATCAAAAAAATGTGCACCATGATCAAGTAGGATTCATCCCTGGGATGCAAGGAGGGTTCAATATACGAAAATCAATAAATGTTATTCACCACATCAATAGACTTAAAATAAAAACCATATTATCATCTAGATAGATGCAGAAAAAGCATTCGACAAAGTACAGCATCCCTTTATGTTCAAAACTCTAGAAAAACTAGGAATAACAGGAACATTCCTCAATATTGTAAAAGCAATCTATGCTAAACCGCAGGCTAGCATCATTCTGAATGGAGAAAAATTGAAGACATTCCCTCTAAAATCTGGAACAAGACAGGGATGCCTGCTCTCACCACTTTTGTTCAATATAGTTATCAAAAGACTGGCCAGAGCAATTAGACAGATGAAAGAAATTAAAGGCATATAAATAGGAAAAGAATAACTTAAATTATCACTATTGCAGATGACATGATTCTATACCTAGCAGACCCAAAAGGTTCTACAAAGAAACTAATAGAGCTAATAAATGAATTCAGCAAAGTGGCAGGATATAAAATCAACACGCATAAATCAAAGGCATTCCTGTATATCAGTGACAAATCCTCTGAAATGGAAATGAGGACAACCACTACATTCACAATATCCTAAAAAAAAAAAAATGGGAATCAACCTAACAAAAGAGGTGAAAGTCTTATACAATGAAAACTACAGAACCCTAAAGAGAGAAATAGAAGATGTTAGAAGATGTAAAAATATACCCTGTTCATGGATAGGCAGAACTAACATCATCAAAATGGCGATATTACCAAAAGTTCTCTATAGGTTTAATCCAATGCCAATCAAAATCCCAAAGGCATTTCTTGTAGAAATAGAGAAAGCAATCATGAAATTCATATGAAAAAATAAAAGACCCAGAATTGCAAAACAATGCTAAGCAGGAAGTGTGAATCAGGCGGTATAGCGATACCAGACTTCAAACTATACTACAGAGCAATAGTAACAAAAATAGCATGGTACTGGTACCAAAACAGTCAGGTGGACCAATGGTACAGAATAGAGGACACAGAAACCAATCAACAAAACTACAACTATCTTATATTTGATAAAGGAGCTAAAAGCATGCAATGGAGGAAGGATAGCATCTTCAACAAATGGTGTTGGGAAAACTGAAAATCCATATATAACAAAATGAAACTGAATCCCTTTTTCTCACCATGCACAAAAGTTAACTCAAAATGAATCAAGGACCTTGATATCAAATCAGAGACACACTGTCTGAAAGAAGAAAAATTTGGTTACGATGTACATACTGTGGGGTTGGGCTCCAAATTCCTCAATAGGACACCTATAGTACAAGAGTTAATAACTAGAATCAACAAATGGGACTTACTCAACTAAAAACGTTTTTTCTCAGCAAAAGAAACAATAAGAGGTAAATAGGGAGCCTACATACTGGAAAGAAATCTTTACTACTCACACTTCAGATAGAGCCCTAATATCCAGAGTATACAAAGAACTCAAAAAATTAGACAATAAGATAACAAATAACCCAATCAACAAATGGGCCAAGGACCTCAACAGACACTTCTCAGATGAGGACATACAATCAATCAACAAGTACATGAAAAAATGCTCACCATCTCCAGCAGTCAGAGAAATGCAAATCAAAACCACAATAAGATACCATCTCACTCCAGTAAGATTAGCAGCCATTATGAAGTCAAACAACAAGAAGTGCTGGCAAGGATGTGGGAAAAGAGGTACACTTGTACATTGCTGGTGGGACTGCAAATTGGTGCAGCCAATTTGGAAAGCAGTATGGAGATTTCTTGGAAAGCTGGGAATGGAACCACCATTTGACCCAGGTATTGCCCTTCTTGGTCTATTCACTAAAGACCTAAAAAGAGCATGCTACAGGGACACTGCTACATTGATGTTCATAGCAGCACAATTCACAACAGCAAGACTGTGGAACCAACTTAGATGCCCTTCAATAGAAGAATGGATAAAAAAATGTGGCATTTATACACAATGGATTATTACTTTGCATTGAAAAATAAAAAATCATAGAATTTGCAGCGAAATGGATTGCATTAGACTAGATTATGCTAAGTGAAGCTACACAATTCCTATAAAACAAATGCCAAATGTCATCTTTGATATAAGGAGAGTAACTAAGAACAGATAGGGATGAAGAGCATGACAAGATGATTAACAT
Source organism: Callospermophilus lateralis (assembly GCF_048772815.1). NCBI lineage: Eukaryota > Metazoa > Chordata > Mammalia > Rodentia > Sciuridae > Callospermophilus > Callospermophilus lateralis. Next base: position 43,439 of record NW_027516725.1, read on the forward strand.
TAAACAGGGATGAGAGGAGGAAGGGAGGGAGAAGGGAAATTGCATGGAATTGGAAGGAGACCCTCTGGGTTATACAAAATTACATACAAGAGGAATTGAGGGGAAAGGGAAAAATAATACAAGGGGGAGAAATTTATTACAGTAGAGGGAGTAGAGAGAGAAGTGGGGAGGGGCGGGGAGGCCAGGGGGAATAGTAGAGGATACGAAAGGCAGCAGAATACAACAGACACTAGTATGGCAATATGTGAATCAATGGATGTGTAACTGATGTGATTCTGCAATCTGTATACAGGGTAAAAATGGGAGTTCATAACCCACTTGAATCAAAGTGTAAAATATGATATATCAAGAACTATGTAATGTTTTGAACAACCATAAATAAAAATAAAAAAAAAACTCTCTTTGGTGAATAATGCATGCAATTCTAATATTTCTACAGTAACTGACCCAGTTTAACATCAATGCAAGTAGATTCCTATTGGACATGATGTGTATTTTGACGTTCACTTTTATTCAACACTGGTACATTACTATTTCTTCAGTTTATGCACATAACAGGATATATATTTCATTCACAATTTAGAAAATTTATAGGCACTTGTTTCACTTTCAATCACTTCCTGCTTCAGAACACATGAATTCCTCCATATTTCTTGATTGGTCTTTTTATGAGACTTTTTTCCAAACATATTATTTTCGATTTCCATAATCACTTTTGAAACAAAACTCACACACACTTCATGATAAACAATAACCCTAAGATTACCATTAGATATATAACTGGTTGGAGTGAATGATTGTATGTCAATATATGATTTCCTATATATTTTCAGATATCAATTCAATCCATTATTTAAAGTGGAACCAGTTATAATATTTATTCACAGTATGGTCTATTCATGCATTATCTCTATATTCAAAGACACAGGGTACACCACTTTGTACCCCCAATACTAATTTATATGTCTTCAAATATTGCTCCCAGTAATGGTGGAAGAAATACTCATGTCATATGATCTACATACACATTTGTTCACAATATTTTTCTGAGCACAAAATGCAAAGATCACACTTATGATTGTACCAAATCCTAAATGGAAAGTGAACATGGATTACTAAAACGATAAATGTCCAGGTTGCCTAATGCTTTCAAATGTCATTCCTATTGGTGACGACATATTTGTTTCTTCCTAAGATTATGTATTCAATCTCAACCCTATTGAAAATGTCTAATCCTATCACCCACTGTATAATTGCCTCATTTCATAATGTCTGTATTGATATTTTCCTTTTTACATATTTTCCCAAGTTCATCATGTGACTGACTCTTCACATGTGCTGAAATTTACATTCACTCTATAACAAAAACCCTATTGCTACAGAACTTTTGCCCCAAATCCTATACTCACTCTATTTCCTAAACCTACTGACTACCTTCCTAATCCCACCGACTATCTCAATTTGAGTGGATGTTCTCTTCTAAAATCAATCATCCAAGGTGTAAGGTCCTATGCCATTGATTATTGATTTATCTGAGACATCTGTGCAGAACGTAATTATAAGCTAAGTATCCCAATCAAGGGCCTAATGCCCTTCTGGGCTTCAAATCTTACCTAGATTTCTGTTTCCATACTTATATTTCACCTCTATAATCTTATAAATATCGCAGGTTCCCAATACTATTAATCATCCTTCGCAATGATTCGTAACCCAAATCGAACATGTTATTAACCCTAACCATATACTCTTACCTTAATCTAACTTTGCAGAAGAGCAGGGACAGAGTTCGTCTTACAATACAGGAATGTAGGGTATCTTCCTCCTGCTGAGAACCTCAAATGTCCATGCAGATTTGATCCCTGGAGAAGATGTAGGCAGCTATGAAGGACCTGAGAGAGCAAATGTCATCTTCCATCGCAAACAACCTTCCCAGGATGAAGGGTTGTGTCTGAATAAGCCTCTCTCTTGTTAATGTAGAGAAGATAGACCAAACCAGGCATGTGTGGAGAGCTGTTCCGGGGTCCCTATGGTTGATATACCATTCTAACTTGTAAAAGTGTCACAGGAAGAAAGGGCAGCCTCCATCTCATAGGAGTATTGTAAGCAACAGTTAGGACAAAGTGGTTGCCAAGGCAATGACCTCAAAGAATTCCTGAAGGAAGTAATCTCACCTCACTTCCTTGGTGATGGAACTCTCTGAACTTGGAATCCGGGAAGCCAGGCACCCAGAGCCAGTCTCAGTCCCAGTCCCAGTGGTCTTATTTTTTGGATTTACCAAGGACAGAGTCAGTCTTTCTTGGTACCTACTGAGGTGAGGATGAACAAATGTCAGGAAAGCTCTAAAGAGGGGCCTTTCCTGAGAAAGCAGGTAGTGGCTCACCGCTGGCTAGTGACAACTTCACAGATTTGGCCAAGGAGACCATATGTGACACAGGACAGGCGATTTCATCAGAACATAGTTTGGCCCACCAGTCAGAGGACACTCCCAATAGTCACAGACCTACTTGGGGGAAGGAGCTTCCTTTGTGTGTGTGGGTGTGGGTTTGAGATTTTGTCTCATGTTCTGAGAATAGGTAGGAAAGGCGGTTTGTTTGGTTTGGAGTGAACTGTTTCTGGTAAGTCGTTTGACAAGGCCAGTGTTTCTTTGTCTGTGTATCCCACTGTGTCCGTGGTTTTAGATATTAGAAAAGAGAATGAATCATTGGATGTGTCCTGTCTAGACTCAACTTGCCCAATTTATGAATGGACTGCGGCTTGACTTATGGGTGGACAACTCCAACAATCTTCCTAAGTTCCTCTTTTCTTCCTGAATTCTGCCCAATTTATGAATGGACTGCGGCTTGACTTATGGGTGGACAACTCCAACAATCTTCCTAAGTTCCGGTTTTCTTCCTGAATTCTGGCCACTCTCCAGAATAGGCTCATGGTTTTGTGTCCAAAATATGTACCACCTCCAAGCTCTGTGACATGGCCATGTACTGGATAGCTGAAAGAAATGGGAGCATCTCAGAAAACTCAGATATCAGTTTGACCAGGAAATTCTAAGTGAAGAAACCCTGCTTTGGGCCTTTTGCTCATCAATTGTTCTTTTGCCCTGAATGTCAGGAAGGCCTTTGCCTCAGGCCACACCATTGTAGAGCCTAAAGAAACAGTTTTCAAATGGAAATGAAAGGGCATCACCTGTGGCTCTTTGCTTAATTGCTTTGGAAAGGGATGTGTCTGAATCAGTGTTTTGGCCCTGTGTGAGACTGTGGCTTAGATTCTCAGCACCTGATGGATCTAAAGAAGGATCCCATGTGTGCATCCAAAACCAAAATGGACAAAAGAGCAGTCAGTGTGGATGAAGTCTCTCGCATTCCTCTGTATGTGTCCTGTTCTCCATCATGTGAGAACAGTGATCATTTGGTTCAAATGTGTTCCTCAAAACCCTGCAGAGGCTAGCCCATAAGTGCTTGGTTTTTCTCAAGACTCCAATTCACATAAAGAATCTAAAACACACAGTCAGTAGGCCTCAAATTGGAGAAGCAGTGCCATATTAATGGCAGGCCTATTTGATCACTCTTGGTTCACTGGAAGGATGTCCTGGCCACCCTGATTTTAGGCAAAAGAGGGGCAAGGGAGGTTATATTGGACACTGTCTTGGGCTGCACCCCTCATGGAAACCTCCAGCCAGAGGTTATGATGATTGTGTACATGGAAGAAGATGAGTGCCATGTGGAAGTGTTTTGGATTTAATTGTGGATATTTGTGTGACAGTTGGAAGACATAACAAGGTCTACCTGGGCTTGAACTCTGGTGTGATTCCCCTTATACACTGAGTTCAGGAACTGATCTCAGAGAAGTATTGCCATGTATTGTGTTGTGATTTAAGAGGCCATGTATGAGAGTCACCCTTGGAAACTGAGATCTAGCCCCAGAGTGGCTTTCCACAGAGCTCTGGGAATTTCAGCCAAGATATCACATGATTTCATTTGAAAGACTTGGCAGCCATATTTGAGAGTGAAAACACACATGGACCTCATATTGTAGACCTCAATGGGCCTGGCTTAATGTGACCTTTTGGCCATTCTTTGGGAAGCCTTGCCTGTGAGGGTTCTCCAGAGCTTTCATTGAAATAATCTTGCTCACCATTTACTGGTTCCTGAATGAATTGAAACCCACAGTGCCTCCAACTTCATCCTTGAAAAATGTCTAAATAAATACCATGAAATTTTTGAAATTCCCATGACCAGGTGGCACTGGAGAACCTTTGGATGTCCTGTTGCTGATCATGGATGTACCAGACAGTGCCTTGCTTGACTGGGTTTCATGAAAATGGTGTAGAACAGAGGTGCCAGAAAGTTGCAGCCTGCTGAGAAGTGGTCCTAGAGCTTTGGTGGGCAGGAGTGTGATAAAACATCTCTGTTGGAGCAATGTGGATCTTCCATTGGCTTCCAAATGGCTTGTGGATTACATGAAGCAGCCAGCAGACCCTTGTAATTAAAGGCATCTTGTTATATGAAGAGGATTCAGGGCAATGTTCAGAATCAGGTTGCTATGGACAAGGATGCAATGTGGCAAGCTTTGAGGGATAGAAGCGTGGTTGGTGCGTTCTTCTGCAGACTCTGAACCACCGCACATGGCAGAACTCCCTCCAGCACTGTGTCTCAGTTGAACTCCTTGAATTTCATGAAGCAAATACCAAACTCCCAGTTCAGCAGCAAAAACCCCACAAAAAGTGGAGGAGGACCAAATGGCTTCACAGTCCAACGGGGAGACACTTAGCCCCCAGAGGCCACAGTTTACCTAAAAAGAAGAAAATCAACACTGCTACCTCATGTTCATTGGAAAATAAGATACCATGTCCTCCACGTCACATAGAGGCAGACCCAGCTTTGATGGTCTCACTACAAATGAAGCCAATTCTCCTGACAACAACATAATTTTCACGTTCCCAAACTCAGAGGCAGTTGCTCTAAAAGTTTTTAGGCCAGCAGAGCTCCATGTTTGTGGAGTGTTTACCCTGTCCCTTACTTTTGGAAACTCCTCTACAACCTCCAAGGTTGTGAACTCCTGAGCATTTTCCATTCCAGATATGTATTCACTGATTTTCTATCTATTCTCCTCTAACTGTGTCTTACTTGGGGTGAAGGTAATTTCAAGGCATTGTTCTGGATGAGAGTGGGAGGATATTTGTGCAGCATATATTTGCATACAAATTGGATTCAATTTCCAATTTTCCTTTTGAAATACTGAATCCCTGACACTAACCCATACCTACTAGACTCAGACAACTCATCCTAATATGATATAGAAAAATAACAAAAACCTATAGAAATACAAGCAGTTCATTGGAGGCATGTTGTATAGTTGGACTTGCATTTTGCATTATACAAGGTAGGAGTTATAAATCTGGTCAATGTTTAATATAAAAAGATCTCCATGTGTTTTTAAAGTTAACAAATATGAGAATTCATGTTTCCCTTTCTCTTTAGCCTATTCACACTTGTATATTTATATGCATATATAGAATCCTACCAGGTATCACACGTACATCTTTGTGAGGTGGCTGACTTGGCAGATACAAATTGTGAGAAGAGATCACTCCTCCTAAACGCTGTTGGAACTGAAAATTCAACCTGTAGGGAGCGTCCTAGTAGAACAACATTATACATAAACTCATGTTCAGTAAAATAAACATTTTTGCATCTGTGGATGATATATATTTACTGATGAATTTCGATTGGCATTTATATTGCTACTTTTTAATGTCTGTGAGTGTTTTTTATTTGTGTGTGTGTGTGTGTATACACTCTCCAGATTTTTCAAAATATGAAATATATGTGTCTAATATACACTCTCTAAATTCATTCATGTTCATGTATGTAGATTTTTAATCAACATTTCACAAGATTATTCTCAGAAATATTCATCCACCTGAAATACATATTTGTTTCCTAGTACTGAAAACTAACTTCAGGGAATGATGCATACAAATCCTAATTATTCTACAGTAACTGACCCAGTCTAACATCAATGCAAGTAGATTCCTATGGGACATGATATGTAATTCTTTATTCATTTGTATTCGACACTGGTACATTATTATTTCTTCAGTTTTTGCACATCATAGGATATACATTTCATCCACAAGTTCACAAATTTATAGGCATTTGTTTCAAATTTAATCACTTTTTGCTTCAGAACACATGTATTGTCAGGGTTTCTTTACTGGTATTTTCATGAGTCTTCTTTCCAAACACATTATTTTCGATTTCCAAAGTCACTTTTGAAGCAAAACTCACACACTCTTCATGATAAACCAAAACACGAATATTACCATTAGATGTCTAACTGCTTGGAATGAATGATTGTTTATCAATATACAATTTCCTGTAATTTTTCAGATATTAGATCAATTCATTTTTTAAAGTTGAAAAAAGTTATATTATTTATTCACATTAGGGTCTATTCATGCTTTATCTCTATATTCATAGACACAGGGTACACCTCTTTGTACCCCCGATTCTAATTTTACATCTTCAATATATTGCTCACAGAAATGGTGGAAGACATACTCATGTCACCTGATGTACATATACATTTAATCAAAGTAATATTCTGGACAAAAAAATGTAAAGGTCACATTTATGATTGTACCAAAGCCTAAATGTAAAGTGTACATGGATTACTAAAAACATCCATGTCCAGGTTGCCTAATGCTGTCAATTGTCAATCCTATTGGTGACTACATATTTGTTTCTTCCTAATTTATATATTCAAACTCAACCCTGTTGAAAATGTCTAATCCTATCACTCACTTTATACTTTGCCTCATTTCGTAATGTTTCTATTGATATCTGCTTTTTTACATATTTTCCCAACTTGATCCTAGTGACTGACACTTCATATGTGCTGACATTTACATTCACTCTATAATCGAAACCCTATTGCTAAAGAACTTTTGGTCCAAATCCTATACTCACTCTTCTTTCTAAACCTACCGACTATCTTCCTAATCCTACAGACTATCCCTTTTTGATTGGATGTTCTCTTCTACATTCAATCATCCAAGGTAAAAGGTCCTATGCCATTGTATATCGAATTATCTGAGACAACTTTGCAGAGCATAATTCAAAGCTAAGTATCCCAATCAAGGGAAAAACACTTCTGGGCTTCAAATCATACCTAGATTTCTGTTTTCATCCTTATATTTCACCAGATCTTAGAGAAGACGGACCATTTCAGGGGAACATAGTATGGCCAACCTGTCAGAGGACAATATGGATAGTCACAGACCTAATTGGGGGAAGGAGGTGCCTTTGTGGGAGTGGGTATGGGTTTATTGTTTTCTCTCATGTTCTGAGAATAGATGGGAAAGGCGGTTAGTTTGGTTTGGAGTGGACAGTTTCTAGTAAGTCATTTGACAAGGCAAGTGTTTCTATGTCTGTGTATCCCACTGTGTCCGTTGTTGTAGATATTGGAAAAGAGAATGCATTAATGGATGTGTACTGTCTAGTGTAAATCTTCCCATAATTCAACCTGCCCAATATATGAATGGAGTGCAGCTTGTCTTGTTGATGTGCAACACCTGCTATCTTTCTAAGTTGCTGTTTTCTTCCTGAATTCTGGCCACTATCCAGAATAGGCTCATGGATTTGTGTCCAAAATATGTACCACCTCCAAACTCTGTGACATGGCCATGTACTGGATAGCTGAAGAGAATGGCGAGCATCTCAGAAAACGCAGATATCAGTGTGACCAGGAAAGTCTCAGTGGAGAAACCCTGCTTTGGGACTTTTGCTTACTTATTGTTGTTTTGCACTGAATGTCAGGAAGTTCTTTGCCTCAATCCACCACTTTGTGAAGCCTGAAGTAAACAGTTTTCAAATGGAAATGAATGTCATCACCTGTGGCTCTTTGCTTAATTGCTTTGGGAAGGGATGTGTCTGAATTAGTCTCTTGGCCATGTTTGTGTCTATGACTTAGATTCTCAGCACCTGATGGATCTAAAGAATGATCCCATGTGTGCGTCCAAAACCATAATGGCAAAAAAAAAAAAATCATTCATTATGGATGAAGTCTCTTGCCTTCCTCTGTTAAGTTCCTGAACTCCATCAAGTGAGAATAGGGATTCTTTGGGTCAAATGAGTTCTTCAATTCCCTGCAGAGGTGCTTGGGTTTTCGCATAACTCCAAATCACATAAAGAATTGATACCTGAAATCAGTAGGCGTCAAATTGGAGAAACACAGAAGTATTAACGGCAGGCTTATTTGATCACTCCTCGTTCACAGAAACGGTGTCCAGGCCACCCTGACTTTAGGCAAATGAGGGGCAAGCGAGCTGATTTTGGACACTGTCTTGGCTTTTCTCATGACTCCAATTCACATAAAGAATCTAGACCCCACAGTCAGAGAGCCTCAAATTGGATAAGCGGAGCAGTATTAAGGGCAGGCCTATTTGATCACTCCTGATTCACAGGAAGGGTGCCCAGGCCACCCTGAAGTTAGGCAAAAGAGGTGCAAGAAGCTTATTTTGGAAATTCTCTTGGGCTGCACAACTCATGGAAAACTCCAGGAAGAGGTTATGATTAGTGTCTATATGGAAGAAGAATAGGGCCATGAGGGAGTATTTTGGTTTTAATTGTTTTCATTTGAGTCGCGGTTGGAAGAGTTGTCTGGGTCCACCTGGACTTGGACTCTGGTGTGATTCTCCTTATAGACTGAGTTCTGGAACTGACCTGAGAGAAGTATTGCCATGAATTGTGTTGGGATTTTAGGAGGCCAGGCATGAAGTTGCCATTGGAACCTGAGATCTAGGCACAGGTTGGCTTTCCACAGAACACTGGGAATCTCAGCCCGGATATTACATGATTTTATTCTGAAAGACTTGGCATGCATTATTGAGATTCAAAACACACATGGACCTCGCTTTATAGACCTCAATTGGCCTCGCTTCATGTGACTTTTTGGCCACTCTTTGGGTAGCCTTGCCTGTGAGAGTGCTCCAGAGCTTTCCCTCAAATTAGCTTCCTAACCCTTTAATGGTTCCTGAATGAATTGCAAACCACAGTGCCTCCAACTTCATCCGTGAAAAATTGCTAGATAATTACCATGAAATTTTTAAAATTCCCATGACCAGATGTCACTGGAGGACCTTTGATGTCCTGTTGATGATCATGAATATACCAGACAGGGCCTTGATTGACTGGGTTTCAGGAAAATGGTGTAGAACAGAGATGCTGGTAAGTAGAAGCCTAGTGAGTAGTGGGCTTAGAGAAGTGTTACGCAAGTGAGTGATAAAACATCTGTGGTGGGGCCATGTGGATCTTCCATTGGCTTCCAAATGGCTTGAGACTGACATGGTGCAGCCATCAGACCCATATACGTAAAGGCATATTTTTATATGGAGAGGTTTTAGGGCAATGTTCAGAATCATGTTGCTATTGTCAAGGGGGCAAGCTACGTGGGATAGAACCCTGGTTGGTGCATTCTCCTGGAGACCCTGCACACCACAGCTGACAGAACTCCCTTCAGCACTGTTTCCCATTTAAACTCGTTGTATTTAATGAAGCAAATACCAAACTCCCAGTGCAGCAGCAAGAAACACCACGATAATTGGAGGATGACCAAGTTGTTTCACAGTAAAACGGGGAGACACTTAGCCCTCAGTGGCCACAGTTTACCTACAAAGAGAGAATTCAGCACTGCTGCCTCATTTTTATTGAAAAATAAATAACCATGTCCTCCAGGTCACATAGATGCAGATCGAGCTTTGATTGTCTCACTACAAATAAAGCTAAAGCTCCTGAAAACAACATATATTTTAAGTGCCCAACCTTAAAGGCATATTCTCAAAAAGTCTTTAGGCCAGCAGAGCTCCATATTTGTGGAGTGTTTACCCTGTCCCTTACTTTTGGAAACTCCTCTACCGCCTCCAAAGATGTGAAATCTGGAGCATTTTCCATTCCTGATAGGTATTCACAGATTTTCTAACTCTTCTCTTCTAATTGTGTCTTACTTGGGGTGAAGGTAATGTCAAGGCATTGTTCTGGAGGAGAGTGGGAAGAATTTTCTGTAGCATATATTTGCATAAACATTGGATTCAGTTTTCTATTTTCCATTCAAAATACTGAATCCCTGACTCTAACCCATACCCGACCAGACTCTGACTACTAATTCTAATATGATGGAGAAAAATAACCCAAACAGAATCGAAATACAAGCAGTTCAGAGTAGGCCTGGTGTATTGTTGTACTTTTCTTTTGCATGATACAGAGTTGGAGTTATGAATCTAGTCAATTTATTGTTGAAATAGTTGTCCATGTATTTTTAAGGTTAACAAATATGTGAATTTCTGTCTCCCTTTCTCTGTATTCTTATATGCACATTTAGATTCCTCCCTGGTACCACACGTACATTCTTGTGAGGTGGCTGACTTGGCAGATACAAATTGTTAGAAGAGATCACTCCTACTAAACTTGTTGGAATTGGATATTCAACCTATGGTTGAGCTTGCTAGTTGAACAGCATTATACATAAATCCATGTTCAGTAAAATTAATATTTTTAGATCTGTGGATGATATATATTTTATAATGAATTTTGATTGACATATATATTGCTACTTTTTTGTCTGTGTGTGTTTTATATATATATATATATATATATATA